>NW_024426552.1:16802963-16881782 GCF_017311325.1 Ursus maritimus
TTTTTTTTTTTTTTTTTGCAGGTTGTGGGGGGGCACAATACAACCCATGATAGAACTCAAATATGATATTGAGTTAGAGTAACCATCTTGCAAAAATGAAGCAACCAGTATGAGAATGAAGTCCAACAACAGAACAAGATATGGATGATGGACAGAAAGAGTTAGAGTCACTGATGCCCCTAGAAAGGACCAGCCAACCCCTACCTAATTCAGAATAATAATTTCTCTAAAATGCATTTACATAGTGAAAAATATATGAATGATTTAATAATTTAACATTCAGAAATTCTTGGAAGATTTAGAAGAACCTAAGATTAGTACCATCTAAGGCATAACTTAACTTAAGTTTATTACATTTAAATTTACTAACCTGAAAATGGATAAATTTTCTTATGTTTAAATTTAATGATTGATTTATATTTTCATGTTGCTTACTTATAAAAATACTTTATCAAAGTGATTATTTTTAGGCATTTTATTTTGATTGCTGAATAGAACATATCCAGACAGTAATAGATACTCTAATTTCTTCATTTTCAAATAGAACCAAAATACTTTGTTTCTATAAAAATGGACTCTGGAAATTTTGTCTCTTGGTGGTTTGTAAAGAATTTAGTTAATGACATATTAAATTATGTCCCTCTGAATGCTTTTGCTCCTATTTATATTTTTTCCTAAGCCCTACTCCTTGAAGTTCTTATTTTTCTATATATCAAATTTAACTTGGTCCACATAATTATGATAGACAAGATAATATCATTGTCCTGTAGCATTGGAGTAAAAGATTTTCAATTCTATAGCATGCTTATTATTTTGATGTTGTTATCTATGATGTCTGTGATGCCTGTGTTTTAACCTCTAGTGTTAATGCTCTACATTAAATCCCCATAGTATACACTCAATCTGTTTCATCGGCTCTAAAACAGAACACTTGCTTTCTGATTAAGTCATGTTTGCATTTCCAGCTGTGTGTAGGCAGCTAGCCACATTCTTTTCTATTCATATAAACAGACTATTGCAGTTATGTAAACAGTATAACTTTTAAATGCTCATTATGTTCCATTAGATCTATTTACTAGACTCACATAATCTCAAAACAACAAAATTTGAAAAAAAAAAGAATATTAGGTTAGGATAGTATTCTCAGACTGGCCAACAGTGTATATACCTAGTTTTATACAAGGAAGAGGAAGCAGAAATCCTTTTTTAATAAGGAAAACCTGAGGAAGTGTAGCAATGGAAGATTCCATTTGTAGATGGGCCATTTCCAGGGGAGTCAGTCTGATAGATCAAATAGAAATTGATGTAAACAGGGTATATGTTTGATTTAAGGACTCATGGTTGAATTTACATGAATGTATCAGTTATCAAATTCTGAGTCTAAACAATATTTAAACAAAGCATTAAGGTGACATTTAGAATTTTTACGTTACTTTAGGAAGAAGTCGAAAATTCCTCTTTTCCATCATATTTCTCATTGGTTTAAAAGAGGACAGTACTTTTTTATTCCTCTCATTCACTTGGCTAACCTTGGGATTGATATAAAATTAATAAGGTGTTTGTTTAAGGGAGGAGAATAGTACAATGGTTGGAAACAAGGTAAAAGTACTTTAGAGAAAATAAATAGTTTTATTAACTTTCTATTAACAGTCACTATTAATGAGTGCTCCAATTCTTGATGCTGAAATAATACTATAGAATAAGTCTTTTCTAAATCAAATGATGAATTGATGCTATGTATATTTAATGGCATTCAAATAGTTTGAAATCATACATTTACAGTATAAAAATAATTCTAATGACAAATTCCCTCGATTATATAATCATGGTATTGTATGATTGGAAAGAATCTTATGTATCAGGAAAGCACCTTTCCTTTCAAATCAGAAATCTCTTATGTTTCCTGCAATAGGAAGTCAGGAAAGTTCCTTTGAATATTCCAGTCAGGAAGGATTTCAGTGTAATTGCAGGACAACAGGATTCATTTCTCAACAAATCTGTTTGCAATATAGATTAGCTAATGAAATCTGCTTTTCCTTAACTATCACTAGATTTACCTTGTTCTGTCTTCCACTAGTTTACAGAATAGATTTAATCTGTCTCAAAAATACAATACACTAACCCAATGCCTTTATTCCCTATTTTACTTTATGACCCTGGAGGGCAGAAACACTGCTGATTTACCAACCTGCTGTCATACCAAACCTATGATAGGGGTCCAATTATTTGTTGAATAAAAATGAAAGGGTTCTAGGGCACCTGGTGGCTCAGTGGGTTAAGCATCTGCCTTTGGCTCAGGTCATGATCTCAGGGTCCTGGGATGGAGCACCAGGTCAACTTCCTGCTCAGCGGTGGGTCTTCTCCCACTCCACCTCCTCCCTCCCTGTTCAGTTCATGTTCTGTCTCTCTCTCTCTCTTTCAAAAAAATTATAATAATAAATAATAAATAAATAAAATAAAAGGGTTCTTTACATAATACTCTATAGTATTATCATAACCACATATCTCACACCATCATAACTTATAAGAGCCATTTAGTCATTAATTGTATTTTTCAAAATTCTGTTTAGAAGTTAGATGAAACCTCACTCTCCCTTTCTCTCCTTTAAATTTCATGCCCTTAATTTTATTTGTATTAATTTGACTTTCCTGCTGCTAAACTACTTTAAATATTCTAAAAATTTCAGAATTTTAACTTAATTTTAGTTAAATAAAAGCTATCTTTGGGAGAGGTCCAGCTATATTCAAGGTTTATAGCTCTGATGGCTGGTACAGTAACCAATAGGTAAATGGGACTTGTGAGCACTTGAAGTGCAACTATTTCAAATTGAGATGTGCTGTAGACATAAAATGCACGCTGGACTATAAAGACTTAGAACACAAAAAAGGGAATTAATTTTTATATCAAATACATCTTCAAATAAAAATTTCTTGGACGTAATGGGTAAATGAATTAACTTGTTTCTTTTTACTTTAATGTGGCATTTAGAAAAGAGAACTTTGCATATTGCATTTTAATTGGATATTCCCACTCTGGAAGAATTATTGATAATACTTTACATGGAGAAATAGTCATGATCTGCATTCATAATTCTTGTTGGCTTACTATAACATTGTTAAGAAATATGTGCCTTCCATTAGACGTTAACTCAAAGAAGGTCTTTCCTCTGACAATCTAGTTACTTGCCAGCAATGCTAAAATCTGTTTTAATCTTTTCTCAAGACTGGGCTTTTCAATTTCCTCAATGACTTTAAGTGGTCTTTTATTAAACAACTAGATAGGAGCACTTTTGTAAGGCTCTTTTTCCTTCTGCTGCATTCATCATTTTCATCAACCATTTGTTAATCCTCTCATTTTGTTTCTCTAAATGATATTCATGGCTTTGTTATCTGATCATTGTTTTGTTTTGTTTTGTTTTGTTACTATAAAATACACTGTCTCGAGCATAGGTCTTAATTTCATCATGTAAGTGTCATAAATATCATTTATTAGGAAATGATTATTAGGAAACAAAATATTGCCACTATGAAAGAAAATACATGTTTCCTCTTTAATAGTTGCCATTTCAAGAACTATGCTTAAGGTCAATGTTAAATCTGTTACTAATGCAAGGGTAATGTGAAGGCAGGACAGTACTGTTTTCCCAATATCCCATTAGGGTTCCATTAAATAGGATTTCAAATGACCTCACCATGTTAACCACTTCAGAAATAAGCAGAAATTCTTAAATGCATTTAATATTTAATTTCCAATTATCCTTTTAAAAGAACCTTATCCTCAGTTCTAAGTTTTCTGGCTCACAAGTTAAGCAAGAATAATGAAGTGTTCTGCCAAACTGAATTCTTTTAGAAATCCAGCAATAGAACAAGAATTTTCTTTTAGGGACTCAATTGGTAAGAATAAGCATTGCCCTATGACCTGACTTGGTCATGCAGTTACTATCTAGGACAGAATCACATTCCAGGCCAATTAGTGGAGTTCTTTCTAACTCAAAGTAAATTATTAGGTAAATACCTTCAGAATAAAATCTAAAAGTACATTGTAAACATGTACCAAGCCTATATTTATTTATTCTAGCAGGCAGGTGGAATAGTTGTTAATATGTCCCCCTTTGATACCAAGCACTTGGTAAATTCAGATCAAAGAAAAGATCTTCTGACAACATTTTCGGACATATAATCAGTATGCAACATTAGCAAAAGTTGAGATATATTAGATCCTCAAAAATAAAGTTTGTTTATACCTGGTGTTAATTGTGGCAGTCCCATTAAATTGGATTTCTTTCTTTTTTCCTCTCTTCGTCCTTTCTATTTCCAAAATTTTTATGTATTTATTATTGTGTGTCCTGGTTCTCATTCCCATTGCTCTCTGCCTTCATTTGAATTTTCAAAAGATTTAACTTTCAAGGCTACACTAGACTTCCCTCCATGTTTACTTTACTTATTGGTGTCTGCTACATTTATATACTTTCATTCCTGGGATGCTTTTTCCTAGAAATCATTATTTAATTTCATATAACTTGGCTCCAGTAAATATTGCAGCAGCTGAAAAACATGACATCTAAAAACATTGCCAGAAACCATGTAATTAAAAATTGTGGTTATATTCTTACACACATACACACACACAGAGCCATGAAGTTCCCTTTCAACGACTGTTCTACCAAATGTGAAAGGTACAGATTTTGGTGGGAATAAGGTTAAGTATATACAGAATGACTTTCATAAACAGATGAATGTTCAAATTTGAAAAGCATAGCAATAGTAGAGGAAAATGTTTTGTCCATTCCTGGAGGGCATTTCTTTCTGGTCTTCCTAAGAGTAGAGAGTTTTATAAAATAGAGCAATTATTATGTAAACATCAATAGGGAAGTTCAACTTTAAATATATAAACCCTCACATGATGGTATTGACTTCATTATGGGAATCAACTCTTTTATTTTTTACTATTTTAGAGTTTTATTTATTTGAGAGAGAGAAAGAAACAGAGAGAGAGCAAGAGAGCAGGAGGAGGGGCAGAGGGAGAGACTCTCAAGCAGACTCCAACCTGAGCATAGAGACCAACGTGGGGCTCGAATCCCAGGACCCTGAGATCATGACCTGAGCTGAAATCAGGAGTCAGAAGCTTAACCAACTAAGTCATCCAGGTGCTCTGGGAATCATCTTCTTTAAAACACCTCGTTTATATTGTCCTCAAGGTAGACACCTTCCAGAGGAAGTATAGTTACCCATGTCATAGATCTTTCTCTATGATGTCAATGTAACAGTTCTTGATCAAACTTTCTAACATCATGTATGAAAGAAAAAAAAATTAAAAAAAGAAAGTAAATGTTAACATTTACTTTTTTCATTTTTAACCAGTTATTGCATTATTCTAGTGTCATTGTGTCATGTTTAGGTAGTTAAAAAGTAAGAAATCACTTCTAAACTTCTCCCCATAAATTTGATGTTTGACTTTCCATCACCCCATTATCTTATAAATGCTTTCCACCCACACCATTTGCTTTCCACACCATTATTTTATAATAGCAGGTGAGGAAAAAGAAATCAAAGAAACAAAAATACTGTGGCGGCACCTGGGTGGCTTAGTCGGTTAAGGGTCCGACTCTTGGTTTCAGCTTAGGTCAAGAATTTCATGAGTCAAGGGATCAAGCCCATCAGGCTCTGCACTCAGTGGTAGTGTGCTTGGGATTCTCTCTCTCCTCTCCCTCTGCCCCTCCCCTCCACTTGCACTCTCTCTCTCTCCCAATAAATAAATAAATCTTAAAAAAAAAAAAAAAACTGATATAAGTCCTGTTTCTAACTATGAACAAAAAGCAGGAGTGACTATTTTGTGTTCCTAAAACTTAAATGACAAGCATTTGGGAAAACTGGAGCCTTGTCCTAAAGAAAGTAGGTCAGCTGCTTGAAAGAATATTATTGGCACTTGAGTATTTGACATCACTGTTTGATGCTTCTTTCAATAAAGACGACTTAGTAGCATGGAGTGTTGTCCTCTAACCTTTATTTTATGGGCTTTGAGCATGCATTTACAAGCCACTGCATAAGCATTATTAGATATATTTAATCAAGATGGAATCCTTAATATAAAACACTTTGGTTTATGTTTTCTGTGAGTTTCAATTTCCCTAAGGACTTAGATTTTTTTTTTTTTTAATTTGGTAGACTGTGTCTTTTTCTAATATGTAAGGTATTCAGGTCATTGGGTTGGGCATGGCTTTTTTTTTCTCCCGTTGGTCTAGCCTTTTACATTAAATGAGGTTTCCAGCAGCTACTGTAGTTAATAAAGTTTTCCCCATTTCAGATCAACTATGAAGCAAGAAATAAAAAGGAATATCCAGGGGGTCTTTAACATCAGAATGCTTTCTCTCTGGAAACAAGAAAATGTCACTCTATAGTAAACTGTGATAATCAGGATAGATAGACGATAGGTGATGATAGATAGATAGATAGATAGATAGATAGATAGATAGATAGATGATAGATAGATGATAGATAGATAGATAGATAGATAGATAGATAGATAGATAGATGATAGATAGATGACAGATGATAGATAGATAATTATAGGCTCTACTAGTAAAATCTTACCTATCAATGTGGAACACATAAGATGTTCTCTATATTCATTTTTAAGGAATTCTCTCAGGATACAAGTTACAATTATCCTGAAGGTAAACAGTAATCTCATCAAATTACAACTGATACATTTCACAAAGATTGGAAGTTATATGAGTCAGTAGAGAAAAATGGGATTCATTTTAGTTAGCTCGCTGAGTGCCTAGCTAATAATCAACATTCGCTAAATCAAATAGTAAGTGAAACTGTGTCGTGTGATCTCAAAAGAAGTCTTTCTTTCCTTTGTGAAATCAGTCTTACTACCACTACAACCTCAAAATCTAGTCACTTTCTTCTTTTGAAAGAGAACATCAGGATTGCTTGTTTCTTTTTTCTCAATCAGGAATACACACAAAAATTAAAAGGATGACAGCCTACAATACTATGCTGATACAATGCTACAGACTGTGTGTCCCCCAAAATTCATATGTTAAAACCTGATCCCTAATGTGATGTTACTTGGATATGGGAACCCTGTGGGGTGATAAGGTCATGAAGACAGAGCCCTCATAAGTGGGATTAGTGCCCTTATAAAATAGATCCCAGAGATCTCCCGTGCCTGCTCGCGCCACGTTAGGACATAGCAAAAATGAAAAGATGCTGTTTGTGAACCAGGAAGTGGGGCTTAACCAGACACGGAATGTGCCAGTGCCTTGATCTTGGACTTCCCAGTTTCCAGAACTGTGAGAAATAAATGTCTGTTGTTTATAAGCCACCCAGTTTATGGTAGTTTGTTATAGTGGCTGGAATGGACTAAGACACACAGTACTGGTGTAATACTTTTGCATGAACACCAGGATCTTATGGCTAATAGCGAGCAAACCCTCAAACCAAAGTTAATTGTGTTTCACTAGTTCACTGAAGTTGGAATATTGGAAAAGATTTTAACAGCACAAATATTTCAACTTTGGCTTTATCTTGTTTTAGCTTTCTCTGTCTGAAATATGGTTTTATAAAGTAAATATATTTTCTACAATCAACATGCATTATGTCTATAAAAATATTTTTTAAACTAGGATAAATAGTTGATTATATTTACCAAGCATTGCCAAGAGAGGCATTAGTTAGGCATTTCCAAGAGAGGCATTAGTTGAAATGGAAGTATAATTATTTTAGGTCCTCTGAGAAATAATTAGGGAAGAATAAATGGGATCTTAGAGCTATAACCAATAATTTCCTAATGTATTTTCATTAATGTAACATGTTGAAATGATTAAACTGAAGAAACATTACACTGATAATCTGTTACTAAACTGGAATAAGATCAATCCTTTATTTTTCCAATTTTATTTATTTTCTTGTATTTAAGCCTTATAGCTTGCATTGTACTGATATGCTTACTCGGTCAAATTCCTTTTTACTAACTTATTCCTCTACTCTATTATCTAACCAATGCAACCATCCATTCATCATTTCCTTGTTCCTTCATGTATTCATTTGTTTGGTTGTTCAGGCAACTAATCTTCATCCAATGCTTAATGGATGCCATATTGTGTATTGCGGTATATCAGCTACTTGAGATAAGACTTCTTATCCTACTACTTCTTTCTAAACTCAATTGTCTTTACTTTTCTGGAAAGCTTGATTGATCACTATTTAATCAACATACAAATTGTTGATGACTAATTGTAAGCGACAAACCCTCAATTTGTACAGGGCATGTCTTATACAACATCTGGTCAACCAAGATCCTTATGTTGCTATGGACATGCTTTACCACAGCTGTAAAAATCCATTAAGTACTTTACCCATCTTTTTCCACTTACTAATACTTGTTTCGTTTGTTTGTTTGGTTTCTTATTATATTAGGAGCTGGTCTCAATTTCTAAGATGTTGGAGGGAGATCCTACAAGAGGAGGAGCTTATCCCTTACCAACCACTTCCCTTCCTAAACACAGTCTCTTCTGCAGAAGTTCATACTTTCTATGTAGTTTATCTTCTTTTGTCAAAGCTGTGTTTTCACCTCTAGGACACATTTGTACTTTAGCAACCTCTTCGCCTATTTGTTGGTTTTTCACAAACATTACAACATGACTGACAAAAATCACAGAAGTATAATTCAACTATAAATTTTTTATGGGCAAAAATAGAAGCTTATTAAAACAATCACACAGAGGGGGTGGCGATATAGCCTGGCCCTGGATAGAAGTAGGCCTAAACCTTACCCCAATTTCCTAAGATCACTCAGGATGTTAAAAACTTTTGATCAGTCTACCTCCCTGCAATGAGAAATCTAATCTTAGAAATGATTCTTTCATTGTGTTTCCCTCACTTTTGACTTCACTGTACAAATACTGGCTACTCTGGTTATAGGCTAACCTGTGGGTTAAGTGCAAGAAATTGTATTTGGTTATGTTCTGTACACATGCTGATTGATTTCTACTCCAGCCACTAGCCTCTCAGGGTTCAAATCCTCCAAGATAGCTTCCTCTGTATGTTTTTAACTTATTGCTCTGCGAACACTTTACAAGTTGCCAAATCAAAACTTATTTTCTTCTTCTGACTTACATAGAAGATGAATCTCTTAGACACCATGCTCAAAAATTATAATAGCTTCTACTCTTTCAACCCTGTTTCTTGTCAACTGACAGTACGTAAAATGATGAAGTTCTGTTTTATTCAATTGATCTTTTCTTTCCACACCCACTGCTTCCTTAACCTTGAATGATTTTAAAGTTGTAGTTAAATGCACATGGACTGGCGCTCGACTCCTTGGATTTAAACCTATCCTAGTCTCTTAACTATTTGTGATATTAGTCTAAACCCTTAACTTCTCTGCACCTGCTCCTATACTTGCAAAATGTTAATGAAAATCACATGCCAATATGACATGCTTATTGGGAGGAATAAATATGTTAATACATAAATTATTTAAACCAATGCATAGAGTATAACTCAAAAATTAACCAATTTCCCCAACTTCAACCTTTTGTTCATTATTCATTTTAAATCCGACATATATTTCTCACTCCTATTTCTAAAACATTTCACCAATTATGTAATTTTTCTCTTAAGAAATGTTCACATTTCTTACATTGGCAACTGATTTGACAAAAAATTCCTTACTCTGACTTTCCAAGGATTACCCATCCTCATCTTTCTAACTCTCCTGGGGTCTAGTACACATGGTAGATTCATGAAAAGAAATACTTGCCTAATTAAATTAATATGCTAATACGTTTCTTTAAATACTTTTTGGAATAAAATGAAACAAATTAATCTATATACATATATGCTTTCAGATAATAGTGATCAAAAATACATTTCTGGATGTAAATTTAAAGGATTTTAGGATGAAATATCAATGAATAAAGAATTCAAGAGACAACAATGATAAGGTAAAATTTATATGGTTATTTGTAGTTTTCATTGTCATTTGGTACGTTGAAGATAATTATCTTTGTGGAACTCTTTATAGTTCTAGTAATAAATCAGTGGTTAAACTCCTTAGCAACCGGATTACCTTCTCAGCTCCCATTAAAGCAAATGACTTTTGCATCACCACAAATGGTCTGTCAAACTGGGTGGTGGTTTTGGTAATAGGAACAAAAATCATAGAATTCATCTATGAGTGATTATAGGTCATGTATTAAAAAAAATTAAAACCATTGGGGTTCCTGGGGGGCTCAGTCAGTTAAGGATCTGCTTCAGCTCAGGTCATGATCCCAGGGTCCTAGGATCAAGTCCTGCATTAGGATCTTTGCTCAGCTGGGAGCCTGCTTCTCCCTTTGCCTGCCACTCCCCTTGTTTGTGCCCTCATTCTCTCTCTTTCTCTAATGAATGAATGAATGAATGAATGAATAAATAAAATCTTAAAAAAATTTTTAGAAACCCATTTATAACAATTCTGTAAAATTCCTCATGAAAATTAACTGGAAATTAGTAATATTTTAAAGTGTTAATACTATTCTCATTTAAATGCTGAAGCATTTAGGAGTAAAGCATAGTAATGTCTCCACTTACTTGGGAATGCATCAAAAATATAAGATGGTTCGATAGATATAAAGGATGGATACATGATTAACCTGATGAAACAAGTACAGTAAAAATGTTAATTGTAGAATCTAGGTTGTATATTGTTACATGTGAGATCACTACAATTTCTTTCAACTTTTTTCTATATTTGGACATTTTCATAATAAAATGTTAGAAAAAGCAGTATTTCTAATGTTATCTACAGAGAACATTAATGATTGTAATTTAGTTGTTTCAAAGAGGAAAAATCCTTCCTACACATGAGAATCTATGGGGCACAAAAATTCTAGTTTGGGTTTATGTGAAATTTCTCGGAATGTTGCTGTGATTTTAAAATCTTCACAATCAACAAGAACAATAATGAGAATATAGTCTATGGATTCTTAGACCAGGACTGCATATATGCCTCTAAAACAGCCTGATCAGGAACCTTGATGTGGACAAAAGAGAAGAAATAGCAGTTGGGCTCTGGTGAATCTCCCTAGAAACCACAACAAAATAGCAGAAAAGAATGGGTTAACATGGAGGTAGATTTTGGGGTAAAGCAAAAGCCAAGGGCAGTTCATGGCAGTGACCCATCAGCCCTGCCAGGTGGTGCTTACAGTTTCAACATGGAAGGCCCAATCATTAAACAAATATTTGCAAACTATAAATATTACTACAAGTAGTGCTCATCAAATTACAGATTTTATGAGAGCAAAACAGAGAACCTCAAATTAGATTAGGTCTTCAAGGGTCTTAATGTGAAAATAATTTGACCTCAGACTCTGCCAGCGGGCAATTCTGGGCAATGTTCTCTCCTGCTGGCTCATCTAAGCAAGGAGCAGGGGGACAATTCCAGCCCCCTTCCTACGCGCCACCCCCATCCCTACCCTATATTTTTCCTCACTGGACAACATAGGAAATTAGCAACGCTTCCAAATCTCAAAGTTACATAAATGTGTACTACACAAGAGACTTGAGAAACAGCTAGGCACATCGCTGCTCATCAAATTACTTTTTCTAACGGAGTCAAGATTGTTCCACCCTTTCTGCACATAAGTTTTGCTTAAGTTCCAATGTCCACATAACATGAATTAATAAGAATGTTGAGAAAGCAGTGTTAATTAAAGCTAAGGAATGGAGCTGAAGTATTTTTCTGCCGACATGAAGCTTTTAAGATTTCCAACTATCTCACTACCTAAATGATACAATTTTGAGTGTTTGAAATGTTTTCTTTTGAGGAGTGGACATTCATGACAAATACTGAGATTGAGACACTTGTATTTGCATAATGTGCTCAAAGAACATTCCTGAAACCACATTCATCTGAACACAATGTAATACATGCTTTACAAACGACTTTTTACAGACACATTTAGTTGTTGTTACACCCTTTGGGGAGTTAACCGAGAAAGTGTTCCTGTAACACGCTCAAATGTTTGGGATGCATTTTTTAGAAATTAATATCTTATTGGCATATGTGTTATATGACCTCATATGCTTTTTTGCCTAAAACTTGATGAAATTTTCAGGGGAAAAGAAAGAGTAAGAAGGAGTAGCCTATCAGCTATGCAATATCGAACTGCTTAGGGTTATGGATCTAAGCGATCAGAGCTGGCGCCGCATCTCTTAATAGTGACCTACATGCCAGGGGAACAAAACGCTTGCGGGGTTCAAACGAATGTGGTGGGGGTGAGGGAGGACTAGCGGATAAAAAGCAATGGTTTTGGCATATTACAAACATTGAGTAAAAGGCAGAACTATAGAGACAAAGAGGAGAAGGGTTTCTTGGTCTCTCCCTGTCAGTGAAATCTATGCATTCCAACTTTTTTTTTCTCCTGACAGCAAATATTTTCACACTACACATTGCAGAGCCCGAGTAGAAGATAACTAACTCTTTATATCTGCAAATTCCTAAAACATGGACCAAGTCCAGTCCTTTTTTGTGAGGCTTTTGTTATCATGAAATCCTTTCAACTTGCATATATTCCTCTTGCAGAAAAGTAATTTTTGTAGATTCCCTTTTCTCTCCTCTTCAGGAATGTGAATAGTTTGGGCATCTTGCAAAATCACATGTGTGTATTAATGGACATATTTTGCTTTAGATTTGACATATGCTGATAGCTTGCTCCCCTAGCATCAAATAAAAATAAAAACAGATTTCAATCTCAACTTTAGTATAGTGGGCCAAAAAAAAAAATTGAAAAACAACTGAATTTAATTAAGCACAAAGATGGTGATTGGAAGACATTTTGGTCATGAAGTTTGAATAAATCCAACAATTTTATAATTCTCAGCTCATGTGAACAATAGCTATTACAATGATCATTTAATAGCTGTAAACGCAGGGACATGAGTGACTCAACTTATTTTCTGCAAACATTCAGTCTATGGAACCAAGTGAAACTGAAATGTAGCGGTTGCAATTTTAGCACTCTCTGATGCATGATTGATTTTCAGCAAATTGACTGTAACCAAAAAAAAAAGGATTTTTAGCACTCTCTCAAATTTTAGAGAGAACAAAGCAGGAATTGAGACTCTCACAGAGGAAAAAAATCAAAGAGAATCAAGACTATGGAAATGAATAAAAACTGATGGTGCTGTTCTCTTTATAGCTTACAAAGTATTTTTATAAGCAATGTCTCAATTTGGGAGTAGGATTAATAACCCATGTTGTTTATAACAATAGTATTTTTTTTTACTAACCTAGATACTAAATAAGATAGTTGTTAAGTGTCTCAAGAGAGATACTGAGTTTGCTGCCAGATTCTGTTCTTCACCAAGATTTAGTGAATTGATCTGTTAATAATTCCTGTGGCAGAATGGAGAAAGGAGCCCCCAAGTGATACCACCATTATGATTTTTGCTATACAAAATTCCAACTCTGGAAGGAAAATTGGCTATTGGTTAGGGTGTCCTAGTCTTTATGTCCAAAAGCAAGTTTATGTAGGTTCTTTGTCTCCAAATGTAAGTCAGGAAACCAAAGAGAAAGAGTCACACAGAAAGGTGGTAATGGTTTTTGACATTGCTTAGCCACCAAAGACTCCAACATGGAATAAGACAGCTTAGATTATGAGGGAGTCCTGTGCCCAGTCTTAGGACCCCTGCTCAGGCCAGTGGTGGGCTTTAACAATCTTCTATGGCTTGTGAAAGTTGCCTGTTCAATCTTGAAGAAATTTCAAGTCACGTGATAGCTTAAAATAAGCCATGGTAGGAGTGTTTACACCACAGAAATTGTCAAATGCTACAAATCAGGGTATTTTCTTTTTCAGAAATCCAGTTTATCAGCACATCACTGCCTGTGCCTGGAGAGTAGTCTAGGTACCTCCACATTAATCCAGTACTAAACCACTGCAATCTACTCGGGGATCAGAGTGCAACTTTCCAGCAATGACTACTGAATGCCCCTGACTGGGTTGTTGGTCGCTGATTAAGAACTCTAAGTAATCAATCCATGGGGATGTTGGCTAGAAGGGACATATTTCATACAGATCATAGAATATTCATTTAAGATAATTTGTCAAGCCACACCTGAGTGGTGCAGTCAGTTAAGCAGCCAACTCTAGATTTCAGCTCAGGTCATGACCTCAGGGTTCTGAGATCAAGCGTCCCATCAGGCTCCACATTCAGTGTGGAGTCTGCTTAAGATTCTCTCTCCCTCTCCCCCTGCCCCTCCCCCTTTTCTAAAAACTTAAAATAAAAAATAAGATAATTTGTCAAAAGTGGAAGGAGAGAAATCTACAAAGGCAAGAGGTACCTAGATAGGTAGTCATCCTAGGGGTAAACTGTGGTCTGTTAACCTTTACTTGGCAAAGTTCATATCCTAGGGTTTTGGTTGCTTGCTGCACAATTAAAAAAATACTCTTGTCAAAAAAAATCTTGTCAAAATATGCACTTCCTTTAACTCTCATAATTCCAAACCCAAACGCTCACCCTAAAGAAAATAACCAAATACATTAACAACAACAAATATGTACCAACATTCATTACAGGGAAAAAGACATAGAAATCTGGTTAAACAAGTTACAATACTTTAAAAAGTGGAATATTATACAACCATTGAAATACTAATGTAGATTTATTTTCCATTGAGATAGAAAGTTGTCCATTACATAATGTTAGATGAGTCAAAGAAGGTTAAAAAAAAAATAGTGCTTGTAATATGATACCTTAAAATAAATATTAGTGAGTGCCTGGATGGCTTAGTCAGTTAAGCAGCTGCATTCAGCTCAGGTCCTGATCCCAGGGTCCTGGGATCAAGCCCCACGTCAGGCTCCCTGATCAGTGGAGAGTCTTCTCCTTCTCCCTCGGCCTGCCACTACCCCCCCACACTTGTGTGTTCTCTCTCTCTGTGTCAAATAAATAAAATCTTTTAAAAAAATAAAATAAGTAAAATAAAATAAAATAAATATGATTAGGAAAAGTGCTAGAAAAATATACATACAAATGTTAGCAGTCATTTTAGAGTGATGGGAGTTTGAGTAATTTTGTCTAAGTTTATACTTTTCATTTGTTTTCACAACTTTTTCTTCAGTGAAAAAAATATATAACATTTGTTTACTTATATAATAGGACAATATTTTGAAAATGTTTAACTAATCTATCTTTTCTTTTTCCTCGTTAAACTTGTTGGCCTATAGCCAGTCTTTTAGTATGGATACAGGGAAGAGGCTAAAAACATCCAGAAGGAGAAAGACATGACAGAAGAATTTCATATCAGACAAAAGAGAAAAGAACAAAGTCTTTGTAATTCTCAACAGATTCTGGAGGGAAAGAAAAATAGAAGGATGGAGAGAAAGTTACCTTCATCCACATGTACAATCCCATGCTCAAATTTCAAATCACTAAGAAAAAGTGTTAAGTAGGGAAAGTTTAGAGTAGAGAGGCTTTGCCCCATTTCTTGTTTTGCACCATGACTACATCATTGCAAAAGTTAATGGTATGTGTTATCTGTCTAATGTCAATATCAGACACATACACTGGTCTCAAGTCTAACCAATTCAATCCTATATGAAGTTATCTTTATTTCTGTGCTTGTTTTATGATGGGTGTTCTTGGGTTTGTTTTAAATTTATATCATCAAGTTTAAAGTGTAATCATTGTAAGCAAAGACTTATATTTTATGCAATGTTGAAGCAGAAATAATCACCTAAGTTACATAGCTTGGATTTTTTTTTTAATTAAGGAGAAACATCTACTATGCATCACTCTAGATATTAACCTTCAACCCTAGAGAGAAATTATTGCCAACAAAAGATAATGCACAAAATTTTTCATACCAAGATAGAGGATGTGACACATTTTAATTAATCAATTCAATAGTTATATGACAGTTTAATATGGAGTTTGGGAGCCTTTGTAAAACAAAAGTAATTATTTCCGCCCAACTTTCACCTTTTTATAGAGTACAATTCTTTCTATTGGGAATAAAAGCAACATACATCACGTTTTATGCACCCAGTTAGAGCTTCTTGAGGGTGAGGTCAGAAAAGTGGTTTAGTCATTAAAAAAATATACACGAACCATAGATTTTTGAACCAATCTCTTTTCCAGAAGTTTGAAATTATTTGGTGATTACTATGGAAGACCTGTAGAAAGGGAAAATTTTTTTACACATTAATGTGCCCAGGAAAAGATGGGACAAAAAAATAAAGAAAAAATGTTGTTCATTTAACCACTGCTGAGTCAAACAAAAAATCTCAATGTTTTGGAAGCATAAGTGAAATTATTCCAGTTTTAAATAGACTGTTTTTCCTATCACTGTCTATATGGTGCTTGTTGTATCAATGAGGATGATCTGGACTCCAATAAGAGTTAACTAACTTATCAATATAGAAAATTTACTGCTGGGCCTCAGAAGACCTCTTCTTCTCCTCTTGCTGAACTGGCTTGTTCCTTAATCTATCTTTACTCATAATTGGTTTTAGAAATGTTCTCTGAACTCGGCAAAGTCTATCAGAACAAGAGAGATGTCTCTTTCCCTGCCACTCATTATGAGAGTAGGAACACCATTCCTAGTATCTCCAGGAATGTCCTTCATGTTCATCTGAATGGGGCCAATGCCTACTACTAAACAATTCACTAATGTGGTGAATATGGCCCCCATTTGGCTTCAGCTTGACAGGGTTTACCGCTCAGTCACATGGGAGGGCAGTGGACAACATCAGATCTCTGTCACTATTATGTAAAAGTGGAGATATAAATATAAATAAATTATAATGACATAATTTATTTGACATTAAATTCAATGAAGGATTTCACAGTTCCAGCTTATTTTTTCCCTTTTCTGCTATTAGCAAATTGATACTTCAGAAATGTCATTTAGATTTACAGGTGTAAATGTGAATTATCATTTGATCATTTTCCATAGTAGTTAGGGTAGATCAGGTCATGCTATAACCCCAAATTTCAATGGCTAACACAACATCATTTTATTTCTCTTGTCTATAAAGTCCACCAAGGGTTTGGTTGACTCTGTCCGCCATGCAGTGACTCAATATACCAGACTGTTTTATCCTTTTGACATTGTCACCCGAACAATGGCCTCCACAGTCAGATCTTGGAGGATGTTGTAGACAGGAAAAATAAACATGGGATTACCATTGCTGCAGCCCCAGAGTGACACACTTCCCTTCTTTCTCTTGCCCTTAGTCATAATCACATGGGCCTGTAGCACTGTAGTTTCTCTTATTCCTGAGAAAGGATAACAGACATCATTGAACAGTATTATTTTCTATCACTCTACTCGATAAATGTTTCTCTCTTCCCTGTGTCTGTATCTACTCATTGTGCTTTATATAAATATATATATTTTATTTTGTATTCAAAGTCTGTGAAATAGAACATTATCAGTAAATCTGGATATTTGTGTTGTCAAGTCCATGGAAAGTCATGGATAGTCACCAACAAATTGATTCCTTCTTACTTAGAAAAATTTCTTGATATTAGATTCCAGCTACCTTTCCCAAACAAATGGAATTGGAAAGTGAACTAAAATATATGATCTATGTTTATTGACAAAATAATCCCATTTTAGTGTGAGAAGAGAACATTATTGAGAATTAAGTAATCTGATTATAATCACACATTTAATAAGTGGTACTTCTAAAATATGGAATTAGATTTTTTATTTATTTTTTATTTTTTTTCTAAATTTTTTTATTATGTTAGTCTCCATACAGTACATCCTTAGTTTTTGATGTGGTGTTCCATGATTCATTATTTTCATATAACACCCAGTGCTCCATGTAATATGTGCCCTCCTTAATACCCATCACCAGCCTATCCCAATCCCCCACCCCCCTCCCCTCTGAAGCCCTCAGTTTGTTTTCCAGAGTCCATAGTCTCTCGTGGTTCATTCCCCCTTCTGTTTACCCCTCTTCATTCTTTCCTTCCTTTTCCTACCAATCTTCCTGCTATTTCTTATGTTCCATAAATGAGTGAAACCATATGATAATTGTCTTTCTCTGCTTGACTTATTTCACTTAGCATAATCTCCTCCGGTCCCGTCCATGGTGCTGCAAATGTTGGGTAATCATTCTTTCTGATGGCTGAGTAATATTCCATTGAGCTTCCTGAATATAAAGTTAAAATCATTTCCAGAAAAGCTCATGATCAGTCTTGTCTTTTGGAGTTTGACTAACCCATACCCAAAGTGTCGTAATACTACAATCAGATTTGAAATGTGAAACATTATCTTTTAAAATATTCAATTTTGATAAATGTTCCCAGTGGACATCAACAGTCATTCAGGTTTATGCTGTCTTTGCCAAAGTGCTAACCTGAATGAATGTTATTCAGTGAAAGGAGTTTGATGTGATAGCAGTAACTTAAAACAAAACAAAACAAAACAAAACAAAACAAAAAACACTTCAAAAATCCAACTTGTAAGATATGTTATTCCTAAACATCACCATTTTACTTTGACCCTCTCATCTCAACCCAGTGATACGAGTTATATGAAATTCACTTTTATGAGCTTGAAGTTCAAACTCTAGTTTAAAAAGTTACATGGGAAAATACTTACTTATTGGGGTATGACTCATTTGAGAAGTCTTGGTTTTCTCATTTTAAAAAAATCTACTGAGAAAAAAATATATTGCTTCCTACAACTTCTGGATGAAGAATGTATTGAGTTTCTCACGCTGCTGAAACTCTCTTGGCATAGTCAGCTTTTTGTTCTCTACACCATTTGATGCATGGAAGCCAGTGCTTAAAGCCAAACTGTTTCTAAGACAAAGCTTGGCATTTTTTGAAATAGACTATGAGGTTGTATCTTGCATTATGATTACAGACTGATCAATTCAGCATTTACCAGAGATTGATTTTGATAGATTTGTCTCTCTGGATCCATTTCTTTTCTTAGAATTATAGGTAGTTACAGTTTTAAAGAGAAAAAGAAAAAGTGTGTGGGCAGAGAAATATGGTACTTCAAGAGCATTATTAATGATTCACAAAATTGGAAGGGACCTTTGAAGTTATCTAGTTTTGGGGTACCATGTGCTAAGGCCCTTACTTGGATGTAAAGTATATATTTAGCAAAGTTGCAGTGTTTCTTTCAGATTGTAGTATCAACTATAAAGTGAGAGGGCTCTAGAAATACTTGCTGGTATGTATTTTGGCCCAATTGTTCTGCTAATGTTATCATAGTAATAGTCTTACTTTGTCTAGGAAACACAGTAGGAACTGTGCATCTGAGTATATAAAGAAAATATCAAACCTCAGCCAATAAAACCACATAGACACACACACACACACACACACACACACAGGTAAGAAAGAACTGTTGGTAAAAGACACAGAAGGCAGGAGGTACATCAAAGATTACAGGGAAAAAAAGAATCAGAAAGTATATCGTGATGAAGTTACGATAGTCAAACATCTAGAAATTCAGAAAAGGCTTCTTGTCCATTTCTTACATGGAGAATACAAATCCCTTTCTCACAAAAGAATGGGGCTAATTTAAGTATCCAATAGCCAGATACTGGATGGCTATCTCCTTTTCTCACTGCCTTTTGTTCTTTTGTTTAGTACGTTCTGTATCCAGACTGGAGCCACATGCAAAAATCCACCCTCAATGAGCTTACTAAGTAGAAGCTACAGCACTTGGCATTTCTGTTATAACTGTAAGTAAATCTTCAGTTTCAAAAGGACTCATAGGTCTCTGATTATTTTTTGCAGATACAGTGGTGGTTCAATTAGCATATTTTTAGCTACTTTACTGGGAAGTTACTTGTTTTCCAGAGTCCATAGTCTCTCATGGTTCATTCCCCCTCTGTTTACCTCTCTTCATTCTTTCCTTCCAGCCACTGAGTATACTAGCATATGGAAACACCTTGGATGGAGTAAGGGATACGACCCAGGAAGGGAAAGCAAACCCAGTGCCAGATTTTGGATGACAAAATAGAGCATATAAGATGCAGAGATGCAAGTGAAAAAGAAAAGCAAATGCAATAGAGTGGCCAACACAGAATTCAAATATTGAAATGGAAGGAAGGGGGAAATAGAACATGCCCATAGTATCCTTCCAAAAGTTTTTAAACCAGAATCCTGCCAAGGCAATTGGCAAAAGATGATGGATATCTCCTTTCTTAGCCCTGCCAGTCACAGCGCTGGACCAGGGATAAACTGAGCATCTAATCTAGAACTGACACACTCTGGGGTGACACGAATTCAGTGGGATAGATTAATACGAAAGCTTGTTCTAACAAGGTTTTGTTAGATGAACATCACTAAATTTTATCAGTTTTTTACAAAGATTTTAAATGCCAGATTCCGAGATTCCTAGAAGTTTGTGGGAGAAGCTAGGCAATAACAATAAAGTAATAGAAATAAGAAGAAACAATAACTAAATAAAAATCAGGAAGTAAATAAAGATATAGAGGATAGAAGTCATGGCCTCATTAGAAATATTGGCTGCAGAGACTGAAAAAAAATGGATACCATACTTGGGCAGTGGAGTTCAGATGACCAGCTCCTTCGGCTGAGCTGTAACAAATCAAGGTCTCAAGTCAAGTTCTGTGGAAAGCAGACTTTGACGCACAGATTTCAGAGCACTTGGTTTACAGTGGAGTGCTCTTGGGAACAGTTCCTTTGGAGAAGTCAAAGACATGAGGTTAGACAGGGAGGAATCAACATTTGATGTAGTCAAAATACCCTCCACAAGATTTCTGGAGCAAGGTGGATCTTTCAGTTATTTCTTCTTGAGGAAAGAGGTCAGTTTTGGTTCTAGCGAAGATGGAATAACCCCGTGTATTCAAGGTTCTCCCTGTTACAATTTAAAATCTTGGCGATAAAGCAAATATAGGAAAAGTCTGAAAGATTAAAGAAATAGGTGGATTGACTAGGGGCATTGGACTTGAGGAATCCACAATACTCTGTTCCCTGAGTTTTATTATTACCTCCCATACATCCCAGACAGTGTGCTGCAGGAGCTTCTAACCTGGCATTGCCAACAGACTGGCCAAAAGCAAACAAACAAAAAAGCTCAAAGAAAAGCCTATTTTCCTTAGCCAAAGAACAAGGGTAGCCTCGTAGCAGAAAACCGTTTCTGTTCTGGTAATGGCTGCCCTACTCTAGCCAAAGTAACAGAAGTAACTAACAGAAAAACTACAATACATCCTCTTCCTACCCACATTTTCAGTGGGGCTAAGTGGGGAGCTGACCTGAGTCCCACTCTCCTATCTTGCAGAAGCAGGCAGCAGGACTCCAATTTTCCCATCCAGTGATGTCAGCAGAGCTCAGAAGACAACTAACTAATACTCTATTTCCAGCCCTGCAGAAAAATGTGGGGCTTCCCAGCTGGGTATTGTCAACAGGGCAGAACAGGGAGCTGATCTTCCAAGCTTCTGCTGGTAGAAGTAGGTGACAGCAATCTGATTCACCCGCTGGGGTGGTGTAGGAGGGACCAAACAGGACACATGTCTCAATGCCCTGTTTATAGGAGCAGGTTGTACTGCTCTGCTTCTCCCACAGGTGTGGGCTTATTGGGGTCCTGCAATAAAACAGCCTCCACCTCCACTCCGAAGAAAATTTAATGAGATAGTGCAGAGGCCGGCTATTTACCACTAAGCGTCAACTCCCTACAACCTCTACCCCTTGTCCTACTCTCCCCATATCAACAGAGCTGAGTGGGGAGCTGGACCTCCAGCTCCATATGGCAGCAAAAAGCCTGGAATAAGGCTGTGGAAGCAGCACTGCATTGCACTTTACCCCCATCTTGTGCCAGTAAGGCCTAGGGAGGAATGGGCCTCCACCTCTACCCAGCATCGGGGAGACAGAACAAGGTAGGTGGAGGCAAGGCTAATTTGTACTCCACATCCTCCATTCTCCTCCCCTGGTGCCAGTGGAGAGCAGCAAGAAGAAAGATGAGCTCATATCCCAGCTGTCAGCAGTGAAGTAATGTGAGTCTGTTCTCTACTTTAGCTTGTGTTATACCATTGGGCCAAGCAGGAAACTGAACATACAAATCCTCTAGCCCCTGTACTATACCTTAATGGATTAAATAGCACCTAAATTCTCATTATTTAAAGTGTCTGGGTGCAAGAGAAAACCCCTCATCATACCAAAAACTAGGAAAGTCCAACTTGAATGAGAAAAAACATTAAACAGACACCAAACAGAGATGGATTAAATGTTGAGATGATCTGTCATTGGCTTGACTGCAGCCATCATTAAAATGCTTCAACACGTACTTGCACATTTTATCGAATGAATGAAAAGAATCTCAAGCAAACAAATAGAAATTGTGGAACTGGAAAACACAATAATGAGAAAATAAGACCTCCTCACTGAATGGACTCAATATTGAAGTAAAGATGACAGAGGATGGAACCAGAGAACTTGAGAACCTGTCAATAGGATTTCTTCCATCTGGACAACAGAAAGAAAAACAAAATAGCTGACATTTGTATCATCAAAGTTCTAGAAGAAGAGAGCAGGACTCAAAAAATATCCAAATTTTTAAAAAGGCTGAAAGCTCCCCAGATCTGTGAAAGACATAAACGTAGCATTCAAAAACCAAGCAAACCCCAAAGGTATAAACCAAAAAAAAAAAAAAAAAAAAAAAAAAAATCCATGCCAAGACACCTAAAAGTTAAACTTCTGTAAACTAAAGACAAAGAAGAAATCTTGAAAGCAGTCCAAGAGAGATGAGCATGAATTATAGGGTAACACCAATTTGAATGACAGTGATTTTCTCAAACCATGGAGATCAGAAGGAAGAGACATAGCATTTTTCGAGAATTGAGAGAAAAGAACTGTCAACCATATCCAGCAAAATTATCTTTCAGGAGTGAAGGGGGAATAAAGTTAATCTCAGATGAAGGAAAACTAAGATATTTTTGCTAGAAAGCTATCACTAAACAATGGGTAAGGGAAGTTCTCCAAACAGAGAAAAAAATGATAGCAAAAGAAGACTTAGAAATTAAAGCAAAAAAAAAAAAAATTTTCCCGGTAGGCATTAAATGCAAAAATGGTTTCACAATTCTTCCCCTCTCCTGTAGGTTCATTTATATGAGTCTTTCTTAAATCACCTTTTCCCTAACCTTCCAATCTTTCTCTTTCCATGCTACTGACTGATTCTCTATTTTATAAACTACCCACAAGGCTTCTGGCTTTCACAATTAGTCTTTAATTGGGGGTTAATCACTCTCAGGTTTCCACGGTTTTCCTCTAATGCATCAATTTCCTCCGACAACGATCAAATTCTATAGTCCTTATATTTACCATTTTACTTTCATTTCTCGAAAACTTGGCAGGTTACCCCTGCCATTTCATTCTCTTCCACCATTACTCCACCCCTGCTCACAGTCCTAGTATTTTAACAATTGTACCATTAGAGCTTTGAGGATCTGCCCATGTTCTACATACCATCCTTGATGACATTTTCAGAGCCAGCTGGCAGGAGAGTGACCCAGCTTTAAAATGTCCTTTTAAAAATTTATTTTTTAGACCACTCCTGGTACTAATTGTCTTAGATTATATCTCCAGGAAACAGATTATTTTTAAAGACATGTCTTTATTTAGTCATTAATTCATTAATTCATTCATTCATTTAGAAAGTGAGAGTGGGGAGAGGGGCAGAGGGAAACTGAGAGAGAGAATCCCAGGGCAGACTCCCCGCTAAGCACAGAGCCAAATACTGGGCCTGATCTCAACACGCTGAGATCATGACCCTGAGATCATGACCTGAGCCAAAACCAAGTCCAAAGCTTAACCGACAGAGCGACTCAGGCGCCCCAGAAACAGATTCACATGCAGGGATTGTACTGGGCAATGGTTGCAGAAACAACACCTGTGGTGAGCGAAGGACATACCATCCATGGGGCAGAGGGCCAAGGTGAATACTGATATATTTGCAATGATCTCCAGAGGAGCTCCGGTGAATAGCTGGTCCTTCAGCATGGTCACTCGCTAAGTGAAAGGGCCAGGACCTTCTACACTACTTCAACAAGTCACTGGGAAAGCCCCCTGGGAAAGGGTATGATTTTTCTGCAGGCAGTTCCCTTTAACTGAGCTCAATTCCCAAGAGCAAATCAGCTACTGGTTATTAGGCCAATATTCCCAGTAATTGGGGGGGGTGGGTACCTCCATCCTGAATGGGGACTCTGGGAAGTTACCACAGAATCCACTTTAATCTACCTGTGGTTATGAATGACTTTTCTGTTTCTAGACTACATCCCAGCCTCCTAAATTCCTGATAGTGTAGGTTTTTAAGAGTTGGCCTGTTCTTATCTCTGTGTGTCTTCTCATAAGTTAAATAAGTAAGTTTCTAATAATTGTTACCCTCTTGTCTTTTTTATATCATGTAGGTAGTTATATTCTTGTTAAGAAATGAATGAAAATGCAGTAATTTTATGCTGGGAGGTAATGAGCTAGAAAAAAAATGAAAAATTTTCTGATATCTATGTAATTCTTGCCCAAAAAAAGTGTATACAAGATTTCCCAAAGAGCTGATGTCAGATTTTCCTATTTGTGATTTATGCGCATCAAGGAACCAAAGAGCCAAGACTGTTAATAAATGTATTCTTACAGGTATTTAGAGAAGGTGTGGAAAATAGAAATGTAGTTAATGGATTCACTTGTTATGTTATCCAGAAATTATTATGCCACTAAATCATCAACTTTTGTCAAATTTCAGGAGGGTCAATTAATGGTGCATTTTTACATTTGGCTTTAGGGGATTAGCAAGGAACAAAATTTCAGTGCATTTTGTAACTGTGTAGTAAAGACACTTATTTGTTTCCTTGTGTGAGTTTCATGTATGTTTCTTCACTGATATTACAGTTATAGCTAATACCACATCTTCACTCAAATATTTTTGCAGCATTTATTAAATTAGAAGGTACATCCATATTGCAGGTCTTCATTTGTTTGAATTTTCAGACTAAACCCATTCTTGCAATCAGCAGGCAGTTCAGCAATCAGGGCATTATTATCCCTTCACAGGCCACCTCCACCCCCCTGTGACTCCCATAAGACTGCTTCTCCCCAGTAGTTAACTGATGTCCTAGATTCTAACAACATAGATTAGTTTTGCTTGTTTTTGTAGTTTGTGTGAATCATATAATAGCACTGTTCTGTGTCTAACTTCTTTTAGCTCAGCATTATGTTTGTGGGATTCCTCCATATCATCTGGTATATTTCAAGCAACACGTTTTAATTGAACACGTACTTTGTGCCGAGCTCTGCTCTAGCTGCTCATCATTCATCTGTGGCCCATATCTCCGTTACTAATGATCTTTACGGAGTATCCACAATTCCTACTGAATGAATAATTAAAAGCTGGTTCAAAAATTTGATGAAATCCTTTGAAAGATCCCATCTGGTAAATGGCATTATATTTTAGCTGATCAAGTTGGCTAGAGCTCATTTTTCACTTGGCTACATTTGAGTTTGTAGTCACCACAAAATGAAGAACAATGTATATGGAGCCTGCCAAGCTGAAAACAGCAGATATACACTTGATTTTTATGGTAAAAAATACATATATTCTTTCCAGAAACTAGCTACTAGCAAGATTTATTGTTAAAGTCAACAGAATTTGGAAACTCATCTGGAAACTCTAACACAATGTCTGCTGAGTCTAGAAAACAGTGCTGAGATTCAACAAAAAAGGGGATTGTACTACAGGGCTTAGAATCGTGTACAAATCCATTCCATGTATCAATAGACATTTGAAATAGGTAGACAAAGTGCTGTTTACAGACTGGACAAATTTTCACCAGATAGCTTATAGTGTTTATTAAGTACAGAGTATCAAGTTTTCCAGTACTTTTTGAAGTATTTAATATGCAAATTACTAGGGAGGGTATATCAACTTAATAAAAGGAAGGGGCAAAATAAAGAAATGGGGTAAGCTGCTCTTTAGGGAAGTCTCACTCTACCCTGCAAAGGGCACATGACTAAAAAAATCCCCTGCAGGCTGCATTCAACTATATCTCATCAAATAGAGGCTGGTAGGAAGCCAGGGAGATTAGAGGATAGACCCAAACTCAAACTGAACAAATGTGAATATGCAATTATATTATGTCATCTCTTCAGAATGCACTCTATATGCTGCAATAACTTATAGACCATGTAAATTACCTAGGCCTTGATCTTGAGAGTAATGAGAACCCAAAGACAGGTTTTAAACAGCACAGTCACATGATCGGATTTGCATTGATAAAGGATGAGTATAGATAATAGATTGAAAAAAGACAAGAGGATGGGGCGCCTGGTTGGCACAGCGGTTAAGCGCCTGCCTTCGGCTCAGGGCGTGATCCTGGCGTTCTGGGATCGAGCCCCACATCGGGCTCCTCTGCTATGAGCCTGCTTCTTCCTCTCCCACTCCCCCTGCTTGTGTTCCCTCTCTCGCTGGCTGTCTCTGTCTCTGTCAAATAAATAAATAAAATCTTTAAAAAAAAAAAAAAAAAAAAAAAAGAAAAAAGACAAGAGGAGACTAAGTGAAGTACATGGACATAATGGACCTCTATGAGGTGGTCATGCTGTGACCGAATACAGAAGAAATGCTAAGTGAGGAATAGAGAGAAATAGGTTTCAGGTTTTTCCTGCTAGTGAATATAACGTAACATATAACATAGAACCTAAAATGGAAAATTAACTTATCTGAAATTTAAGTTCTCAGATATAAGCTAATAATTATCCTAATAATATATTCATTATACAATTGTGGGAAGTCAATAGGACAACATAAAGACTGTACTAAAAACTGAATAACGTGGATAATTGTTATTTTAATTAGGAATTTAAACAATAAGTGAAATGACTACAAACTTGCCAAGGGTATGCAAATTAATCATGAAGAACACAGCTATAGCTAGATCCGAAGGTTAAAGGATCTCAATTTTCCTAAAGAAATAGTCAAAAAAGTTAGCTAAAAGCTAAAAACTTTCATAGCTCATTAATTGGTGACATATGAAAAGAACTACACTCACATATGCTCACACATACTTTCCAAAGTAGTAAATTAATTTACCAGATTCAAGAATACTTTACGTTTTCTTGGAACATAACATACATTGACTGACTTCGTAAAGCATCACGTCGAAGAAAAAAATATATACAAACTCCATTAAGTTCGAGTGATGCCAACACCTACTTTTCACTATTTTCTGTGGGTACAAAAATCTTTCAACTTAAGTGTTGGCATTCTATGGAGTAAAATACGTTATTTGAACAAGATCTTAAGAAGATTATTTTCCTTGTAAGATGGAATGGTGATTAACTAGTGAGAACAGCAGAGAACATCAAGAGAGAAAAACTGTTGCTCAACAGCTTAATATAGAATGACTAGGGCATTATTGATTAAGTGGAAGTTAAGTTTTAGATCCTTCCAAAAAGGGGAATATTTTCCTATTTTTGTTCTGTAGGTAAATATTTTATAACAAATATTTCTAGTTGTTGCCAGAGATTTGTATTTTTCATTTAAAGTGTAGACCAAGGGGCAACTGTGGCTCAGTCAGTTAAACGACTGCCTTCTGCTCAGGTCATGATCCCAGGGTGCTGGGATCCAGCCCCACATTGGGCTCCCTGCTTGGCTGAGAGCCTGCTTCTCTCTCTCACTCTGCTGCTCCCCGTGCTTATGTCTTCTCTCTGTCTCTTTCTCTCCCTCTCATCAAATAAGTAAATAAAATCTTTAAAAAAAAATAAAGTGCAAACCAAAAATGGCTTTCAATTACAGAGAATTACTGAGCAGAGAGCTGGATGCAGGGTTGGAGCCCAGGACACTGTGATCATGTCCTGAGCAGAAGGCAGGAGCTTCATCGACTGCAGCACCCAGGCGCCCCTTGCTGACATTTTAGATTTTAAAATGACTGAATGAATGAAAGAGAGAGGGAGGGGAGGGAGAGGAAGGCAGAGAAGGAAAAGAGAAGGAACGAAGGAAGGAAGGGAGGGAGGGGGGAGGGAGGAAAGAGGGAAGGAAAGGGAAAAGAAACAAAAGAAAAGAAAAAGTATAAACAAGGCTCATACTTCACAATGTCAGGGTTTGGCTCTTAAGTTCGAAAGTAACCTGGGTTTTTCTGCTTTGATTCAAATTAATAAATGAACAAATAAAGGCTACATACAAAAAATCATAATTACCTATACTATTTTCCATGACTATTTGGTGACCTAGAAGTAACCTAAGGAAAATTTAAAAATCTAAATACAGCAGTAAACATTTTAAAGCAGAGATCTGCTATTTTTTTAGTTTGTTTTTATTTTAAAAGGAATATGCAAAGGCTCATTGAATCTTTCAATTTTATTTACAATAGATTTTGAGGGGTGTTTTCTGGATCTATGTATGTTGACAAAACTTTGAAATGCTATGTTTGTCAGAGGTTACCCACTTCAGAAATCAAAGTAGCTGAGCTTGATCATTTTTTTTAATTGAGGCATAATTGACACATAAAATTATATTATTTTCAGGTGTACAGCATAATGATTTTATATATGTGTATATTGCAAAATGATGACCACAATAAGTCTAGTTAATATCTGTCTGCATAGAGGGCTACAATTTGGGGGGGAACCTCAATTCTTTATAGATATCATTAAACTCATAATTTTGGTACAGAGGGGGAGAAACCTATGTTTTAGGCATATAAAGCAATTTCTCATATAATGAGAGTTTAGAATAAAATTAAAGTATTTCTTTTTACCATTGTTAGTAGCTATGACAGCAAAACTGTGTGTTTTCCAATAATGCACTGCAGCACCTTAACGGCGGACAAGGAAACTCCTGCAACAGTTTTTACCATAGTGTGACTTGAGGTATATATAACACCTTATATACGAAGCGTCTGGGCCCAGGCCAGACAAATAAAATAAGAATGGTAGCACTGACCATTTTGTTTCAAAATTGGCTTAACTTGTACTTTTAGGATGTTGTAGTACTTTATAAAGTTGACTGCTGGAGTCACTGTCTTCTACAGAATTCTGCTATATTGGTATGATTTCTTATAAAGATTGATGGAGACAGACCAGGGAGGTGTCAGGATCTGAAATATCCCCCCAAGAGATGTAATTATGTCATGTGATATAATCTTTAATTGTGAATAAATGGAAAATAAAATGAGATTGAAATTGAGCTTTTCCATCACCTTCCAAATGTTATGAAATACAATTATGTTTCCACAGGTATTAAAGTATGTAAAGCTGAGTTGAGCCATACTATTAAACTAGTAGGAATAAATCTTTTTATTTTATAGGAGGTAGGAAAAATATAAAACTAAGCATGAGGAACACATAGTCTTAGCTAGACATGGCCCCATAAAGCATATTATGATTCGTTACATCAGCAAGGAAACAGTAAACTGCAAAGCATTTCTCTGAAATTATTTGCAGCCTATTCATTCTGATGTCTTGTACTACTGGCCCTTTTCCCTCTTGAATTATTCACATATATCCCCGTAACTTTCCTGGTTCTTAGAATTACATCATTACTCAAAATAATTCTAAAACTAGAACTGAACCACATAATTAAATTATTGCTATGTTTTAGGTATATTTAACTTTTTATATATGGTCTGATATTATGGATAATATCCTTCTAAAATAAAGTGAACATTCACCCTAGTTTTTACGAGAGTGTCGATGGGGCAATATCACAGTGTAAATATGTTTTGGTAAAGTTTCATAAAAATTCTGCTTCCGATAGTACACATTTCTTAGGAATACGTACATTTATGATACAACAATTCACACAAAACTGTTAAAATGTGTTTATAAAACTTGTAGCAGAGTTATGTAGTTAAAGTTGATCTCTCTTCATCACTTAGCTCAATCATTAACAATCTGCAAGTTAAATAAATTAAAAGCAAATTATTGCAGACCCTCAATCATAAAGCAATCAGTCCATTCACCTACAAATCTGTAGGCACATTGGGACTATCAAAGCTACATATTTTTCCTGAATATGGAAAACATGGTAGCAATCATTATTGAATATGCATAAAAATTAGATAGCAAGAATGTGCAAGAAAAAAGTTAAAATATGTAAGAGCGAACCAAGTGGGAGTCCTTGGTCTCCTTCAAATGGAAAAGAAAAACAGAGAATGGATGAGAACTCAGCTACAAATTGAAAGAAATGAACATAGCTCACTCATCCCTCCACCAAAAGACTTATGTGCACACAGAGGGGACAGAAGAGAGTAAGGAAGAGAATACACACTTATCGAGCATGTGCAATGAGCCAATGGATGTATGGATGCTATTTAACTTATTTTTTCACGAACTTCATGAAATAGGTTCTAGCTCCATTTTACAGGTAAGGAAATGAACATCAGAAAGGTTAACTAATTTGCTTAACATTGTATAATTAGTAAGCAAACTCAAAATGATACGATATTTCTACCACATGAGTTTCTGAAAGAAAAACTTCCTTTCTTAAAGTCTCAGAACAATTTTTCATTTCACTTGACCTGGTCTACAGAGTGAAGGTAATTAATTCCAGATGCAGAATATTTTACCAGAAAATGGCTATAGTCTTTGACAACTGGCTAAACTATTGTTTAAGGAAGACTCAGAACTATACTGATTACTCTAGGGGCCACTTTTTTCATTCTTTCCTACCTTCCTTTCTTTGTCTTTCTTTCATTTGCTAACTTTTTTCCTCTTTTGTTTTGTTTTTTAGACTCTAAAATAGATAGGATAGTCCAATGATGACTTTCTGATGGATTTTATAGAGGAATATTAGTTTTCTTTCCCAACTTAAAAAAAAAAAAGTACACCCTAGGGATGTCTGAGTAGCTCAGTTGGTTAAGTGTCTGACTCTTGGTTTCGGCTCAGGTGGTGATCTCAGGGTCACGAGAATAAGCCCCACATCGGGCTCCATGTTCAGTGGGGAGTCTACCTGAAATTCTCTCTCTCCCTCTCCCTCCACCCCTCCACTGCCTGCTCCTGCTCTCCCTTTCTCAAATAAATAAATTAAATCTTAAAAAAATATATATGCACTAGTTGTGATTTTTTTTTTTTCCAGTTGATGTACACATCCATTAATCCCTGTGAAGTCTGAAACAAATTTAAGTAAGCAAGCCAATCTGGTTGTATTCTCTCCCCAAACCTGGCAGTCTGGCCTGGGGAAATAGGAAGGTGTCTTTATTCTGGGGTTGGAGGAGGGAAGACAGATGTGGGAAAGTGAAGTGGAGAGCCTGGTACCATTTTGCAAGCTGCTCTTCAATATCTTCCAGTGAACATATTGAAGGAGTATGGAAACTCAGTTCAAATTTTGCTCTGCTTTGCTAAAAGCCACTGCTGGTTGGTATAAACTTAGCCCTGCTCCTGGCTTGCTGAAGGGAGACTCCTGGCTGATTCAACACATGCCTATGGTTTGCATCTTGACTAAAGCTGTATCCAAGATGGACATTATGTCTAGCCTGGCATTTTGATAGAATATTCCATTATTGGCATATTTGCTCTACTGGTTACAAGTTGGAAGAAAAACACCTTTTCACAGCTAGGACAATCAAAGAACAAGACAGAAATTTGCAGGAAAACAGAATATCAAAAGCAAAGAGAAACTCCATGTGAACCCCACCCTCTCAGAGCCAATATGGCCAAGATAAACCTTATTAGAGGAAGATGGACAGCCAGTAAGAGTGAGGCACAGGCTCTAGCAGTTGTAAACATGTGACTCTGCCAGGAGTGAATTATTAGTTCAGGCTGCAAGAGAAGAGAAGATTCAAACTGAGCCATGGTAGGAACATGGAATTAGGGATTGAGCAGTAGACTAGAATTGTTTACTTAAAAGAAGAGCATGTTGATTTTTCTTTCATTTATACTTAATGGGAATCTGTACATGTCTAGCTTACACTCTGTAACAGAGAGCAGTGCTGAATAATAAGCATGATTTCTCTTCTCCCTGTGACAGCCTCCTATTCCTTTTTTTCATTAGTCCCTATAAGTTGCTTAAGTTAGAGTTAAATTCCAAATAGTCAAGCTTATTGTTTCCACTCACAGACATGTTCAATTTTATTTCATTTATTTCTAAAGTTTTTATTTAAATTTCAATTAGTTAACATAGAGTGTAATATTCTCCCCAGTGACCCTCAGTTTGTTTTCTGCAGTTAAGAGTTCAATTTTAAAGAGTAGCATAAGACTCTTAAAAATGTACTACACATTGCCTATTATTCATGATTTGGGATATTATAATGGACATCAATTATTATTTTTTTCTAGGCTCTAGTTATGACACTAGAGGCATTAATTTATTTAGAACAATTTGCTCCTTTCCAAAGTAACCATGGTCTACGGAGTCTTCTTAGTTTTTCAAATCTAATTTTTGTTGTTTTCCTTTGTCCCCTTCTCTCTTCTAAGTCATATTTTGTGTGTTCAATATGCCTTCATTTTTTAGTCCTCTTACTATCTGTTTTCTCTTATAAGAAATACTATCATCAAGATAGTGAGGAGGAGGAGAGCTGAAAGGCACTGATTGCTTCGTAGTTCTCCAATAATAACATAGTTTTGATAGTCCAAATTGCTAATTATAGAAGGCCTTAGACAAGCACAATGTTTAGAAGCATACACTTTGGATTAAGACAGCTCCAAGTTCAAGTCCCCAGCGCTATCATTTCTAGCCATGTGGCTTTAGGCAGGTTATTAAACCTCCTAAGATTTGCCTTCTTCACATATAAAACAGGGATAATAACAGTGTTTAACTCATGGGATTGGTAGGAGGATTAAATAAAATAATGTACATGGAGCCCTTAGTACAATGTCTGGGACAGTAAGGCCTCTGAAATAACTCTAACCATGCAAGTAGTGGTATGCAGTAAGGGCACATAATTTTTGAAATCTTTTTTAATATGAAGTCTGGAGTCTGATTATTTCACTAACCATGAACATCCATGCTGGGGAAACGTCTTTATAATGACTTTCTCTTTTAATATTTAAGCAATTAAATCCATGACATAGTTCCTTAAGGTTGACTTTCAGTGTATCTACATAGTTGCAAAGCAATCCCCCTCATACTTACGTATTCTGAAGCTATTTTGCTTCCTTTATATAAAGACACATTTCTCTTTCCATATTTAAATGTAGCATATTTAAATGTAAACAATTTAAACCAGCATATCTGTTCACAATGATGTAACTATGAAAAGCTACATATGTTGTATTTGTTCATTCAAATAATGTATGAAGATTGTGCACCTACCTTGCACTGGGGTTTGGGAATGCGAAGGAGACAAAATGGTGAGTAAAGCACCTTAATGGGGCTTACAGTTTAGTGGAGAAAAAACATGAATGAACAGACGATAAGTAACCCAAACGTTATTTAGATTTTATGAAGAAAAAAATAAAAGCAAGGGTTTCTTTTGAGGTGGAACCTAATGTAAATAGGGTGGTCAGAGAAAACTTTTCAGAAGAGGTGAAATGTGTGCTAATATATGAAAGATAAGATAAGATGAGCAAAAGGAAATTAAGGAGAGGAGTTTTCTAGGCAGAAAGAACAGTCTGCGCAAAGGCCCTGTGATGAGAGAGAGCTTGGCAAGTGTGTGGATCTGAAAGAGGGATTTCACAAACAGGAGATAGAAGATTTGAAAAGAAGGCAGGGACTCAGTCATTTTGGATGACAGAAAGAATGGCCTTAGATTTTAACCTAAGGGCATTGAAAGAGCATGGGAGGATTTTAGGAAGGAAACCGACTCAATTTGATATTCAAATTTTATTTGATTATTGTTTCTGCTGAATGGACAATTGACTGGACAGGTTGAGAGTGAAAATGCTGAGACTAGTTGACAGTCTGTACTATTGTCATCCAAGTAAGAGCTGAGAGTTGCTTGGGTTAGATTTGAAATATATTTTGAACATAGAATTTAGAGGACATAATCACTAATAACCATGGAAAAAATGAGGAATTTTGAAATTGGCAAGGATATGGATCAATGGGAATTCACATGCATTCCTGGTGAGAATGCAAATTGACACCATCACTATGGCAAATCATTTGATAATATCTTACAAATTTGTATAAATTTGTGCTGTTTGAGTCAGGATATGTTTTTTTTGTCTGTTGTGCCCTGAAGAAACTCCTGGAAAGATATATATATTCTCAGCAGTGTTGATATAATAAAAACATTACCTAAAAGTATAAGTGATCCAAATTTCTATCAACAGAATAATACATAACTATTTTGTTATATATTCATTCATTAAAAAACAATACAGAAGTGAAAAAAAATGAGGCCAAGCAACATGCATTAATATGGCTCAAATGCACAGATATAATAATATTGAGGTAAAAGAAAAAAACTATAGAAGAATCATAGAGCCAAGAGCCATTAATATAAAGAAGCAGTTCTCAAAGTGTGATCCATGAGTATAAAAATAATATATTTTTATCATGATACCAAGATGAAAAGTCAGAGAGATTCAAAGTATGAAAGGAATTAGACCCCTGGCGCTATCAGGTGTGAGAAGGAATGCTGGCAGCTTCTAGAAGGCTGGTCCCCAGCTGACAGCCAGCAAAGAAGGGGGACCTCAGTCCTACCACCACAAGGAACTGAATTTGACCATCAACCTGAACCAGTCAGAAGCAGATTCTTCCGCAGAGCTTATAGGAAGGAGCCAGCCCTGCCAACAAGTTGGGTTTGGCCTTGGAAGACCTTAAGCAGAGGACCCAGTTGAGCCTATCCGGATTTATGGACTACAAAGGCATTTATTTTTTTTAAGAAGTTATGTTTGTGGTAACTTGCTTCAACTGCAATAGAAAAGTTAACAGACTTACCCATATTTAAATTACTAATGTAATTCAGTCCTTTAGAGGTTGTTGATAGACTTCCTGAGTGTGACTATAGTTCCAAAGATTGTCAACAATTCACACTGAGACAAATTAAAGCATGAGATCTGATGAACATCTCAACACTTTAAATGGGTGATTTGCGAGAATATTTACTTGGAGAAATAGTAGCCCACAAACAAGGCAAAATTCCCGAGTCTTTCCTGATAGCCCAAATCAATGCTAAATTTTCTCTGTATTCAGGATTGAGATCCAGATGTCAGCCTGAGGGCTACTACAACAGTGAAGAAGCCTAGCCATTACCAACATGCTTATCCAAGCATTCTCCAAGGATGTTGTAAAATGAAACAATTACATAAATTTTCTTTTGCTGAAACTCTTACAGTCTTTTAAAAATATATACATAAAATAAATTCCTCCACTTTGAAATGCCATCTTTTACTTTGAAGGGTGAATACAGGAGTGCTATACCAAGCATATCCAGTCACATTTTACTTATGAAGAGTTTCAAAAAGAGGTCATGAATGCAGAATTTTTTATGGTTTTGTTTTTCGGGGGGGGGGGTAGTTCTGGCTTCAATATGCCACTCATCACCAGGGTTTCAATTACGCTGCTACCACTTCTGAGTAGTAATATTTATGATCATTCAGATGCAAAACTGTCAAATTAATGGAATTTAGAGCATTATATATTGGGGGCTGTTCTGAAGAAAGGTGGAAATATTAATTTACTTTAGATTGTTTAAGAAAGCACGTTAAAATTTCAGTAACCATTAAAAAAGCATGTTTTACTTGTAACAAAAAAGGAAAAGAGGAACATTAAATCAAGCTTAAAGAAAGAAATAGAAATCACAAAATATGCAGGTAGAAATAAATACAGTTATATCATCAATTGAAATCAATTAAGAAGTATGATCTCATCTTGCTGTGATACAGCATATCAGTTACGTGATAGAGGAAACCAAATCTGTAGAAAAGGGTACGCTATTCAATCAATGGTGTTGGGACAGTAATTCATGCAATAAATTAAACTGGATTCATATCTACAGGATACATACACAAAAATCCATTTCAAAGAGCATTAAAAGTAAAAGTACATGTCAAAATTTTAAAACTTTTTTATGAGAAAAACTATTTGAATTGATAACTGATATTAATAATGTAACAGAATGCACTTGTATTTCCATATATATACAAAAGTAATGTTTACTGTCCGGTATCACTGAAAATAAGAATTCAAACCAAATCAGTTTTAGGGACCCTCCACAACTCACATTCTAAAATTGATTTATGACTAGAATTAACTATTGAGAAATATAAGAATGATGTTTATTGGTTGGGGAATGTAATAATAAATGATGGTCATAATACTTTTGGGTTATGATGAAAATTTAAACAAGGAAAAGTAAGACATTTAATACTATGCAGGAGTAGCTATTGTTATGAGTTTAAATCACTTCACGCTGAAAAATGAACAAATAATTTTGGAATAAATTGACCAAGAGCTTCTCAGTGAATATGCGAGAATATAACTAAAGATAATACTACATAACATATAAAATCAATAAGTTTTAACTGTTTATTTAGTGATGTCAGAACTTCTATAATAGTAAGACATTGGGTGAGATAACAGTCTGTAACCAAGGGTTAACAACTGAAAAATTAACTAGATTTTCCATCACTATCAAAAATGGAAAATATCAGCACAGAGAACAAACTTTTTGACCTACTCAAAGAAACGATGTTGCCTTCAATGGGTTTTGGAGCCTACATATAAAATCCAATGGAAATGTGATGTCCCTGAGTAGTCCATTAAATTTCAGCTCTAATAAAGCCCTGCTTTGCAGAATGTGTTCAAAGCTGACCAGCTCTGTTTCTATTCACTAATATATGATAATTACAAAATACAAGCACAACAAAGAATCATAGACAAAGTGCTTAAAAAGTAAGGGCTCTGGAGTAAGACTGTCTGGGTTTAAATCTTCTCTCTACTACTTCCTGGCTGTACAACTTCAATTTATTCATCTGTAAAATGTCAATAATAATAACAAAAATCCTTATATAGATTTTTGCAGAATTGGATGAGTAAATGCATGTAAGATGCTTACAGCAATGCTTGGCACATGCTTCAGCCTCTCATTAACGATTAGCTGCTACAATAATGTGTTGGTGGAAAAACATATTTATCTGATAATTTTTCAATTAATAACCCTAAAAAGTCAAAATTCCCTATTATCTGTTTATGTATCTTAAACTTGCCTAAGACTCTGAATCACAGAAGTTATTGGTGATAAAATTTGGCAGGTTTATACGGTATCTGTCTCTGTGGCCTAGAATTATAGTAACTTTGTCTTAGCATATTTTACTATAATTCAAAAGTGACCTATTCTGTCTTTTTACTTTTATGTTTCTATAGTCAATAATGTTTTCCAAAACTTTTTCTATTATCTGGTTGGAATTTCTTTAGATGCACAAGATTTTATTTATCTCTCTTGAATAACCAATTTTATTTCTTCTAATTTAAAGTTCTTAGCTAATTTCTCAGTCCTTATGCTTTTACTTTTAAAGTATCATTTATTAGTAATGTTTATGTTCACAAATAAATTGTGTTTTCCCTATTAAAGATGTTAATGAAAATAAACCACTCTGATGTACTGCAGGGAGATGCCAAATGTAATGTTATTCAACCACACCCAAGCAATTCCCTGAATTTTTGTTTATCATCCTCATACGATTTCAGAATCAGAGGCTTTAAAAGTCAGAGGGATCATAGCAGTCATCTAATGCAATCTCCTCATTTTTACATAAGAATTTCAAAACCTGAATTAGTTAGATAAATTAATCAAGCAAACTGGGATTATACAACGAATCTATTAACTGAATTCTGAATCATTTCTCAGGAAACACACCCGTAATTTCATATATCAGTAAAGTGCCATAAAATATGACAATTCACTAACTAGAAAAGTTTATTTAATATAGAACATATGACACTTTATAGGTTTATTATTTCTAATGTTTTGGTAGTGTATTAGGTTATAAATCAAGTTGAATTTTGGACTGACAAACAGAGAGACAAGGTAATGAACTTAGACAAGTTCATTAAATGCAAAGTCGAGAGGTGTTTTAGAAGCATATTTTCTAGGGAGGATAATAAGAAGGGAAAAATTCCAAGGGAAAATATGTTCTGAAATCCTAATGAAGAAGTATCGTACTCCTGGCATAAATTTCCCTTTAGATGATAAAGGCATCAATATCAGATTCCAAGATTTTAATCTCCCCTTTTCAATGTTAATAATTCACTGATAAAGCATTTGAAATATCTTATTCATTTCTCAGAAAATTCCTCCAATACCAGATTGTTTGCAAGTCTATGAGTAGTGACAAGTAGTATAATGAATGAAAGTTCCTAGCAATTTTTCCTTTCAACACTCTTCATATTCCTGAAATTGCAGATCATTTTATTTTAAAAAAATCCAATATATCCGTAAGTATTTCTTTGCTCTATTTGTTCAAGAATTTTTGGCTATTATCATATGTGTTTTATAGTTAATATTTCAAAAATGATCCTCAAAAGTTTACTTTCAAGTAACTTCACACCAACTTAGACCAAAAATTTTTTATATAGGACAAAACCAAAATTCTGATCTGAAAGCCATATGCAATTCGTCTAGTAGAGTTGACACATACGTGAGTCACAGACAAGATAACAGAGAGTTATCACTATTAGAAACCTTTTTCACTTGCTCTAAAATAGGGGGAAAAAAGTAACTACTTTGGTAGCTTTTCAGCTTTGGTACGCCCATCCTAGGCACACTCTGGGAGTTAATTCTCTTTGGTATAGCCTAAGATTATTAATTCATTCATGTTGTGATTGGTGATGGTGGTCATGTTCACGATGGTGGGAAAGAGGAAAAAATTATATATTTTTTTCTACCATTAGAAGTGCCAGAAATGTTCTCTTATAACTCTGAAAGTGGCGGCGCTTGGGTGGCTCAGTCGTTAAGTGTCTGCCTTCAGCTCAGGACGTGATCCCGGAGTCCTGGGATCAAGCCCCACATCAGGCTCCTCCGCTGGAAGCCTGCTGCTTCCTCTCCCACTCCCCCTGCTAGTGTTCCCTATCTCACTGGCTGTCTCTATCTCTGTCAAATAAATAAATAAAATCTTTTTTAAAAAAATTAAAAAAAAATAACTCTGAAAGTGACAATCTGGCATCAACACCTATGGATGAGGGTTTTATCTTTGCTCTGCCATGGCGTTCTTCCCTTGTGATATGGTTGGCCCATTCTAATCTTTTAGGTCTTAGGTAAATGGCTTCTTTAGAGAAGGCTGATGTAAAGGGGAAAAAAACAAGTTAAAATATTAAATCTCCTCACCCCATTGACTATCATATCCACTCCAATTTATTTCATGAGAGCTCTCTGAACAATCTAAAATTGTCTTGTTTATGTAATGGTATAATTATCCATTGTCAGTTTTATCCTATTAGAAAAACAAGGTCAGGCACTTTTCTACCCTATTTACCATTATATCCAATCAACTCTGTTTATAATTTAACATTTCATTTACATTCCTGTAGGAAAAGAAAATTCTGGACATGGTGATATACTTTGAGTATATTACAAATATTCCTATAAGAATTTGACATATCGGTTTGTGTATGTCTAGATCATTCTCTTTGAGTGAAAACAAAGGCCCCTGTTTGGGATCTGTGAATTTGGAACATAGTTTCTATATTTCCATGACCTGCCAGGAATAGGCAGTCCCTATCCCTGCTTATACTCATCTTGTCCCCACCATGAGACTAATTTTCTAAACAAGAAATTTATAGATCTCCAGGGGGACCTTAGCTTTATCTCAGATCCAGGTCCTAATTATGGGCTACTCTGGCTAACTTATCTACCTTCTTCCCAGATTTCTTTGGTTATTGTGGGTTCCATAACTCTTACCTTGCCTTCTTGGCTTGACTACCTATTGTTTACTTTCACTTCTTTCATTGTTATAGTCCCCTGACTTTCCTGGTTGAAATAACTCCGAGGTGATTCCCACTACACTTTTGTATGCCTTCCAATGATGAGAATGACCATCAAGTCATTTTTTATTTTTTTTTTTAATTTTTTTAAAAGATTTTTATTTATTTATTTATTTATTTATTTATTTATTTATTTATTTATTTGACAGAGATAGACAGCCAGCGAGAGAGGGAACACAAGCAGGGGGAGTGGGAGAGGAAGAAGCAGGCTCCCAGCAGAGGAGCCCGATGTGGGACTCGATCCCAGAATGCCGGGATCATGCCCTGAGCCGAGGCAGACTCCTAATGACTGCACCACCCAGGCATCCCCATCAAGTCATTTTTTAAAAATTTTTATTCCTTTTTAATTTAAGTACAGAGTTCAAAGTTTGGCAGGTGCGCAACCAAGAAGAACCCTTCACTTAGAAATAAAATAAATGCACTGGACAGGTACACTATAAACTAATACAAAGAATATATCTGCTCAAATTATTGTAAGTCAATATTATAGTCGTAACATGAACTCTACCTTCTGTCAGTGGGAATCCAATCACCCAACAGGCAAAAATTAACAAATTTGTTTAAATTTGTAATAAGGAACATGGCTATCCTGGAACTAAAGGAAAACAAGATCATACTAGATCCTAGCCACATCCTGCATTATAGCCCTGTAGAACAGGCCAATAGGAATGCCTTCTTTTATAGACAAGTGTTGGGAGTTTAAGAAAAATCAAATATCATTTACTTTGTTGAGGAAGAAATTTTGGAAAAAACTTGCCAAAGAACTATTTTTTCAAGCTCTAACAAAGCTTCCAGAAATGCCAAGCTCACATTATACTTATAAACTGAACTTAACCTGTCATTCCAGACCCAGACATTTGGTGCTCCTATGGGATTAGCTCAGGTGACTCACGGACATTAAGTGCTGTTTTCCTATGAGAATCAGTGTGGTGTACCAGGAAGAGCCATGTTTGTGATTGGAATTAGACATTCCTGGGTTCCTAATTCATGTATGTCACTTGGGTACATTTCATAACCTTTCCACAATAGCTAAATCATGGAAGGAACCGAGATGCCCTTCAACAGATGACTGGATTAAGAAGTTGTCATCCATATATACAATGGAATATTACTCAGCTATCAAAAAGAACGATTTCTCAACATTTGCTGCCAACATGGACGGCACTGGAGGAGATAATGCTAAGTGAAATAAGTTAAGCTGAGAAAGACAATTATCATATGGTTTCTCTCATCTATGGAACATAAGAACTAGGAAGATCGGTAGGGGAAGAAAGGGATAAAGAAAGGGGGGTAATCAGAAGGGGGAATGAAGCGTGAGAGACTATGGACTCTGAGAAACAAACTGAGGGCTTCAGAGGGGAGGGGGGTGGGGGAATGGGATAGGCTGGTGATGGGGGTGGGGAGGGCACATATTGCATGGTGCACTGGGTATTATACGCAACTAATGAATCATCGAGCCTTACATCAGAAACCAGGGATGTACTGTATGGTGACTAACATAATATAATAAAAAAAACATTAAAATAAAAAAAAACAGGGATGTACTATATGGTGACTAACATAATATAATAAAAAAACGTTAAAAAAAAGAATGCCTACTTTTCAGAGTTGGTGTGAAACTGAGACAGGAATGAAAAATCAGAGATACAGAGCAGAACTCAGGAAATGGTAATATTTTTATGACTATATCCCTTGTAGTTGAAAAACACAAGAGTGTTAAAATATCGTGGCAGCTGTTGATGAGGTAAAATTACATTAGTGACAATACAAAATGAATTTTAGAGTCTTCTATTTCAGGGCAGTAACTGATAAGTCCTAGCATGATAGAGAGACATGTCAATATTATACCTTGCCTTTGTCCATTCTGCCATAAATTGAGGCATTCCCATTTATCATCTCTTGGGAGAGAGGAGCCTTGATAAGTAAGCCAAATCAAAACCTTCTTTTTTGTTTTACTTTAATCATAGCCACATTCTCATTCTTGGTATTTCCAGAACTCTGAGGGAATTAGATACAAGGAGGACGGTACAGATGAAGAATACCTGGCATTTATTTTAGTGTCCTTTTCCCATGTTGCATTGTGATGTGGTTTCTGTCCTCTTATGTCCTTCTCTTGCAAGAGGAGAGCACTATTATTAATAAGGGAAAAATACTAACAGGTCAGCTGTACATGTTTTTTGTTTTCATGGCTTCAATGACAATGTGACACATTCCACTGATGGCAGATAAATACATTTCTATGGCGTTAGTTTCTTTTGCCAGAGACACTAGGCAGGAGTATGCATGCGTCATCTACCATAACTTTCACTGCCCGTTACAGGGATTAATGGTACAAAAGCCTTTCTTTTCTTCTAGAAAGTGGCTTTCACAAACTTCTCACACTCATACAATACAGTATAGGATACACTAATAAATACAGCAGAAAGCCTTGGATTGACAAGTGAATGAACAGACACATAGCCATGGAAGGTCGGAGAGAAACAGGCAAATCTTCAAGTTTTGAGGGCTTTCTAGGGAAGGAGATTATCATAAGCTTTGAGAACAGGGAAACAGAATCCCCGGCTGAAATACCACTGAAACAGGAAAATAACATATATTGGACACAGGTGCTACAGAAGAGGACATTTCAGGAAAGGGAGATTCTGTTAAAAAGGAAACCAAGGTGAAGTAAGCCAACAGGTGGATAGAGCGTCAGCAGCCTCAAGAAACTGGAGGGCAAAGAACCGAAGAAAACGGGAGGAAAGGGAAACACGTCTAGAAAAACAGGTTAATGGAAGAAGAGGGTCCTATTGCAAATCCTAAGAGTCGAATAAGAAAAGATCACAAACAGATGTTTCACTCCAGAGAAAACAGAATTTATAAACAAATAAAATTTCTTAAATTGTCAAGAGTGCAAATTGAAGTCAATTAAAGCAGCAAGTTTTTAAAACTATTTTTTTCCAAAAATTAGAAAGTGTCTTTCCATACTATTGAGGGATTTATGTTGACATTTTCACATAGTTTCAAGTAGAGGACTAGACTTATTTTCAAAGAGGAATATATAAAATGTAGAGATGTGTCAGTGGGAACAGTAAGAAAAAGGCAGAGAAGTGGGTTGAGGGTTTTAACACACAAAAGCATTGCTGTCATATTTAGGTCTCACATATAAAATATTATTAACTATTTGTCAAGCAAGGAGAACCACACCTCAACAATTTTTAAAAATTGTTTTTGTCCATAATGTGATGGACGTTAGACGAAAGATCATTTGACATAACAAGGCTTCAGTTAGGTTGCCGAGCGTATTATTCATCACAAATAGCAAAATTTTCCCCAATTTAAAAGGAGAGAAACTTTACAATAAACTCTGCCATTCTTTTTCCACTATAAAAACCATGATTTCTTGCTTGTTGCCACTTGCCATAAATCAGCTACTTTCCTAAGTAGTGATAAAACTCCCTTCGGAATGGAGACATTGTAAATTATGATGTACCATTGCTGACGGTAGAGATTTTTTGTAAAGTCCGGTTATTGTGCACACACAAAACAAGATCAGGGCATGAGAGAGATTTGTAAGCTCAAAGCCCTATTCATTTTTATGGGAGCTGTATCATATTTATGCTAATTAAAAATTCTTTCCATTCGGAGAGAAAAAAAAACTCACGGAATGTGCTTTCTGAACAAAGAACACAAATAAATATAATTACTACCACAGTTTATCAATTTCTTCTCTCTGTTGATAAATGATTCACTGTCTGTTACTTTTAGCAGGCATTTAAAAGTGAAACAAGGCTTGAGTTGTCTGAGAAGGAAAATTCCACAACCCTAGATAAAGCTCAGTAATGAAAATAAGACACATTGAACTTGTTTCCCAAATGAAGGGGCCAAAGCAAGAACAAGACACAAGCAGGATTATAACAATTCTTCTATCACTCATCACAAGTAGTATTTCACTAGCCAGGCACAATGAATCCTCAGTAAAGAAAAAATCCACAGGACACCCCGGGACTCATCATTGAATAATCAGAAAGGAAGCACAATGCCACAGGGGTGTTCAGATGTTTTTGTTGTTTTCAGAGCATTGTCCAAACAAAATTTCAGTTATAGCTTTCATGAGGCACCAAAAATTTTTATTTCCAAAAAGTAGCATTTCAGAGTTCTTACTATGTACACGAACTTTGGTGTGATGCCATTATAAAAATAAACTTACAAAATTAAACTTTGAAGAGTCCAGTAGGCTTTTTTGTTCGGAGTTTGAAATTCTTAAAGATAGAGATAAGTCAAGGAAGATGAGAATTACTTTTGGAATCAAAATTTGTGACAAAAGTCCTAGAACAGGAAGGGACTATAGCTTCTGTAGACCAGCTGTCTCCCCAGTGCAGGAAAGTCCTCTAGATCAATGCTTTACAGTACATGGGCAATCACCTAGGGATGCTGTTAAAAGGCATAGTGTTAAAATGCGGGTTTGCGGGGGGGGGGGGTGCTGAGAGTCTGCATTTCTAACAAGCTCCAGGCCATATCAATTATGCTCTTCTGTGGACCTCCATATATGTAAGAATTGTCTAGTCTATTGAGAACACTTTCCATAGTGTGGACTCATTACTTCGAGAAGAAGCAATTTTCACTCAGGGTCAGTCATTAACTTAATGAAAGTCACTTTCATTAAGTCAAAATTTGCTTTTCAATAACTTCCATCCATTTGTCCTAGTTCCAGCCTCCAGAATCACAGTTACTAAATCTAATTTCTCTTATACATAAAAGCTTACACTCAAGAAACTCATCCCCCTTGATTCTTTTTTTTTCCTAGAAAAATACATCTCTGATACAGTAAAGATTTTGAGTTTCGTCTGCCATCTTCTCTGCTCTATATTGGATTTGTTTGAAGGTATAACATTCATCTAAAAGTGAGGCCCCAAGATATGAACATAACTCTAGTCCAGATTGGACTAGCAATCATTATGCTTCCAAGCATGATCCTGTTTCCATAAAATGCAGTAAGTATGCCTGAGTTTGTATAAAACCCATGGACACAGCCCAAAACTGACACAGCGTATGGTTAATAATTCCCCAGAAAACAGCCCCCACCTAAATGGAAATAAATAGCTAAATTGATCATTAAATCGCTAAGCTCCTCCATTTTTGTTTGGCATGGTGAGTGCTGATGAAGTTTCTCTCACAGAGGCTTAGTCACCTGGTTCACAACCTCATTTTCTCCTTTTGCTGTCATCACTCACACTGTGGCCTCACAAGTCTTAAAGCTACTGAACTCCAGTGACCTCCATGTCCACACCAGTGCACCCACTTATTAGGATGTCCACACTCCCCTTGTATCATCCCCTAAACCATTTCTCTTTGAGTTTGGGATTCCGAGCAGGGCTGCGACCTAAGTATCGAATGCTCCTCCAAGATGCACACACAGCCTCATTTGGGTCTTTATTGGGATCCTTACGCCTTTGATGTCTCCGTGCTGTAGCAATCCGTCATGCCCATCTGATTCCACTTTTCTTTCATCCCAGTTCACAATTTCTTATTAAAATTTTTTAGAAGCTTCAGAAGGTTCTTGCACTGTACTGCTTCCTGCAGGGTCCACACTTATTTCCCCTAATTCTAGCCCCGTGAAATCCTCCTTACCTGTTTCCTTCACTCCTGTCTGTACAGAAATGCATAGCTGGGGGGTGGGGCAAAGTCTCTCGATTTACTGGTTACATTAAAAATGCAAGTGATTCAAACTCTGCTTCGGACTCTATATTATTCACTCACTATAACAACCGATCCAAACCTTCTTCAACATCTTGAAGTCCCCAACCCTCCCTGGAATCATAAATTTTAACAGAACAGATGATCTCACTGACAATTCACTGAAATGATCAAGACCACCTGGCACGTGGTTTCTTGACTTCCCTGCTCTCCTGAGAGGGTCACTGTATTTTTTCCTGCCTTTCTTCCTTCACTCTACCCTCCTCAGAGGGAGACTCTCCCTTTCAGGAATGCAAGGTTAAAGGGCATATTTCCATCGAGTACCTTCCTGCCTAAAGCAATGCATTGTTCTATCAGTTCTATCTGCTTGTCTCCCTGCTGGATTGATTTATACTCTTTACCTATAAACATGCTCACATGTTCATATCCCTCTTCTAAGTAGCTTTCCTTTAAGCCTTCCATCCTTTTTACTTCACCTGCAAACTTGGTGAAATAAGCCAATCCTTCTCTCTCCACTTGAACTAAATGGCCTTTGCGAGCCCTTGTAATTGGACTCTCCTTCCTCACCTACCTCACCACCATCTCTCCCACTGGAACGTGTACTGAACGTCACAGCTTCCAGCCATGGAATAAAGACATCAAGGGAATAAAGGCACAGCAGAGGGAATACAGTCCATGGTATTGTGATAGTGTTGCATGGTGACAGGGTGGCTACACTTGCGGGGGGCGTGGCATAACCTATAAACTTGTTGAATCACTATGCTATACACCTGAAACTAATGTAACATTGTACTTCAACTACACTCCAAAAAAATTTAAAAAGTCACTCCCGATCAAATTTAATAGCATTTTCTCAGTTATACTCCCCCTCACCCCCTCCATCGAGATTTTCTGCTCTTTCTTAAAGCTTTATTTTTTTTTCCTGAATTCCATTATATTGTATTTTTCTGGCTCTCCCATCCCTCTGCTCTTGTGTCTAATTAATTTAAAACACTCACGCAGCAGATGATGTTTCCCTGTCTCTTACAATTCTTACTTAGGCTACATGTTCAGCCATCTATCTCTGACTGTCTCCAGGTGGTAGGATGACGATCGCCACATCGGTATTAGCCTATGCTTCTCTGTCCATAATTTCAGAGACATAAAAGAATCAGTCCACTGCAATAATTCTACTGAAAATTCTATAGGTATTTCAATTTTTTCCCTAAACTTTCTCCTTAAATCTGTACTTCCTCCTATATTTTGTCTTGGTTGCAAATATCACCATCAATCTAACATGCTGAGTCGTCTTAGATATGACACAACATCATTCAGTCAGTCCTGTTTTTCTATTTCCTGTCTCCCAAATCCATTATTCTAGTCACACTCCACTTTTGTTTTCATAGCATTAGGCTAGTTCATCCTTCCTTCCTCCCTTCCTTCTTCCTTCCTTCCTTCCTTCCTTCCTTCCTTCCTTCCTTCCTTCTTTCTTTCTTTCTTTCTTTCTTTCTTTCTTTCTTTCTTTCTTTCTTTCTCTTCTTCCTCTCTCTCTTTTTTTTTTAATCAATTCTTGGGATGTATATCACAATAGCCTCTTAACGGATTTCTGACTTTCCACGCTTTAACCCATCCTTCACAGGGCAACCACTTTTATCTTCCTGAAATCCACCTCGTTCCCAGATGGACTCTGCCACTGCCTGGGACACACATGATCTTCTGAGGTTGGAACCTGCCTTACAAACTGACTCTTAATCTACTTGTGACTAACTTGCCAACCACTCTGCTTCTGTCACAGTCTTCTCTCTGATGAGAAAAGTCCCCTCATTCATACTTGTTAAAATAGTAAATGCTCTTCATTTCATCCTCATCTCAGATTGCATCATGTAACAGAGTCATAGTTTCCTGGTCTCCACTCCTGGGAATAGTCACCGATGCCTATAAAGACTCACAAGCCTGCTTTTGTGCTCACTTACAGGGTTCGTCATTGTACATATGCTCTTGCTTTTGTCTCCGATTAGACTGCAATCTCCCTCAGAGTGAAGGGACGTCTTTCCATCTTGGAAACAGGACCTTCCGTGGTTGCTGGGCAAGTTGTCTTTCTCGACATTCTATGCCTCATGTGTAAAAACCTCCATGTAAAAAATAGCCAGAAATAAAAAATATGACTGTAAGAAAGAAGGAAATTAAAAAAAAAGAAAAGAAAAAAGAAAAAAAAAAGGAAACACGGTGGAAGGCAGGCCTGGATTAAGAGTTTTGCTGGTGAATTTTTCTTCTTTGAATTATTCATTGAGAAACCCCAAATCCAGATATCATACTGATAAATTTTCCATTTCTTGAATTAGGAAGTTGTGCATAGAATACAGAATGACTTTAGAGAAGATATAAACAGAGACTAAAGTTAGTTTATTTAGCCTCTCCTGCATCATTTCAGATCAGGTTGTTGTCTAAGGTAAGCAGCTCTTTTAAAGTGTGATTACTTTTCTTCAACGCAACAACAGAAGAGTTGAGTAAGCTTTCCAGGTGCCAGTAGTAATGCTACTGCTTTCTCCTTTTCATATTGAAACATAATCCTCTCTATCGTTAAGACTAATTTCCATGCTTGCCCTTCTGGTACTATTAAGAGAAAAAGAAGAGTCATAAGTTATTATTTTTTGCTTGCATCACTTTCGATTGGTCTCGGTCACTGGAAACCCCACAAATCACGCATCTGATGCTGCCAAAAAATGGAAATGGTAGTTGTCTACCTCTATCTGCTTCCTCCTAGAATGGGTACTGGTGGGCAGAAGATTACGTAGATATTCTGAGAATTGTCTTTTTATCACTGTAGCTAGTGTGTATGTGTTGTGTGTGTGTGTGTGTGAGTGTGCACGTGTACATGATTGATTGTATGTCAGTAGGGAAGATGACGGGTGTGGTCCAGCCATTTCTGTGCTCCCTGATGCAGAAACACAGAACTTTCCTACACACTGAAGAATGGTTACCCTGCTGCCGAAGTTATTTACCTAGATGTGAGCTAGAAATAAATCTGACAAACTAAGATATGAATGCATGATTGGCTGTAACCTAACTTCAGAAGTAACATCTCATCACTCTTGCTATATTCAAGTCATTATAAACAAATCTCTGGGTCTAGATCGCATTCAGGGACATGAACACCAGGATGCAGGGATCATTGAGAGCCTTCTCAGAAGCTGCCTATCACACATCCCATCTATTTACTCACCAACTGTGTCTTTGCAGGCTCCGTGGACTCCTTTGCATCTTTCTTTTGTAAGCTGGCTCTCTTAGAAGTCCACCCAATTCAAAGCCATAGCTCCCCAAAGAGGGGAACTGACAGAGTGAATGCATCTTGAATCCCTTTCTAGTGTGAGCCCTTTAAAGCTGTGTGTGTGGACTATTATGTATTTATTAAGGGAGATTTGGTGGCAAGTTCTATAGACAAGCCTGTCCTCAGCCTGCTGAGACAGAGGCGAGGGATGTAGACATATCCATTGGCCTGCTCGATATTGTAATGAGATGCTGTAAGTGCTTTGGTAGACTCCTGAAAATTCTTTTGGTGGTATCATCAGTAACTGATTATTCTTAAGATCTAATGAAATATTTAAGACCCAACCTCCTCTATTAGAATATTGGTCTTAAATTTATAGGTTGTTACGAGAACATCTGGTGTGTTATGGACTGAATATTTGTATCCCCCCCAAAATTCGTATTTGAAACGCTACCTCCCAATATGATAGTATTTGAAGATAAGGCCTTTGGGAAGTAAACAGAGTTTGATGCTTATGAAAGTAGAGACCTCATGATGGGATTAGTACCTGCATGATGGGATAATAAGAGACACTAGAGAGCTTGCTCTCTCTCCCCGTCCCTGCATGCACACAAAGATGAGGTCAAATGAGCTTAACAGTGCATAGTGGCCACATACAAGCCAAGAGAAGAGGTTTCAGAATGAAACCTGCCTTGATTTTGGACTTCCAGCACCCAGAACTGTGAGAAATGGAATTCTGTTTAAGCCACCCAGTCTGTGGTGTTTGTTACGGTGTCTCAAGCTGACTAATACATAGTGTGTAAAATAAAATGAGAAATGCTGGCAGATTTAGCAGGGAAATCCATAGAAATCATCTTGATCCAAACAGTTAAAATCGCAGTCAAAGGATTAATGTTAATTATTTATAGAAATACCACTATGTACATATCCAATTTCACTCATTCAACTTTATTCACATAATTATTTCAAGTGTATACATTTTTAGTTGAAATGGCTTTTATTAGTTCAAATTATAAGCTATTGAAAACATTTTTATAGTATATGTGTTTGATATCTTCTCTATACATCCTAATATAATAAATTCCCCAAAGCTCCAAGAGAGAAACAAAAAAGAATTGATTCAAAAGAGTAATCATGAATGTTTACATTTTTCACCTAGGGGGTGTGTGTGTGTAATTTTAATTATGAACACATGTGATTAAAAGCTGTGGCATGCAAATATGATACCCATTGATTATTTCAAAATATTAGAAGTGTTGCTATTCTGTTCACACCAACCCAGCACTCACTGCGCATGCTTCCTTCCTGAATACACGCTCAAAGGTAAGCAGCACATAGTGCCTTGAGTTTCAGTGACAGATACAGGAAAGAGGATAAAGACAGGAAAGGCCTAAAAGCCCAAAAGAAGGATTTAAAATAAGCTTGAGAAGGCAACAATTTCAGTCTGGTGTGTTCACCACTATATGCCCAGTGCTTAGAATGGTGTCCAGTATACACTTGGTGCACAATAAATGTATAAGTTGAACTGAATATTTCCCTTGTCCCTCCTATGCAGTAGTTGGGGTAGGGACCAAATCTGAAAGGGAAGCATAACAACAAACTAACATTTAAGTACATATCATGATTTATTTTTAAACTTTTTAAAAAGATTTTATCTATTTGCAAGAAAGAGAGCATGAGCAGGCGCAGAGGCAGAGGAAGCCCGATGCAGGGCTTGATCCTAGTACCCTGATCTCATGACCTGAGCCGAAGAAGGCAGATGCTTAACCGACTGGGCCACCCAGGCACCCCATGTTTTAAACACTAATACGCAAAACCAAATCAGTGGGGATCCTAGCCTTAAAAATATGTTTTAATCATACTACTTTCCAAACATCGGTTTATATTATTATTTATATTTTAAACATATTTTGGTGAAACCATTGTTTTTATTGTGCCTCATACCAGCATTCACATTCCAAAAGTGTACCACTAATAATAGAATGTCTCAGCTTACTGAGTACATTAAAAAAAAGAAGAAGAAGAAAGAAGCTTGGATGACTAGACTTTCATTAAAAATCTTTAAGAACTCTTAGATCTACAGATGAGACACAAACCTAATCTGTTTATGACTTCTCTTTAAACTTACCTTAATTAAAAGTGAGTTGTTCCACCTTGCTCATTTCCCCACACCAGGTTAGTCTCTGCCTGTTATGTTTCTCCCCTGGGGAAAAACAAACAAACAAACAAACTGATTTTCTGACAAATTAAGGCGTATGTTCCTTGTATAATATGATCTCAAATTCTCATGAAAATAGCCGAAACTTCCTTAATAAACCGAAAAGAGTCAACACAGAGCTTCAAAGAGACCCTTAAAATGGGATTTGGAAGCGATTCGCTCTGACTGGCTGGTTTGCAGTTTCCGTAGCATGTGGTTATTTAACTCCAGAAAGCCAATGACAGGGCTGGGAAGAAAAATGCTAAGCTTTCACCAAACATAATTGAAAGATGAAATTGATTAGCTAATGTTTACTCTATGGAGACAATAAATGTAAGAAACAGGTTCTAGTCAAAGATTGGCGGTGTGTGGTCTTCTTCAACCTCCTCCCTCTTAACTTTTAGCCCCCATTAATTCTTGGACTCAAGATCACTGTTTTTCTGTGCTGCTGGCACTAGATGCAATGGGGTGATTTGATGAAAATAAAATTGCAAAATATGGTGGCTTCTGGTGAGACTTAACAGTTTATGCTCAGACGTCAGGATCTAGCCACTGGTTTCTCCAAACATTCAATATAAATTCCCGCGGCCCAGAGGCTCTGCTCTTGCCCCAGGCTACTTCCCCCACCCCATCCACCTCTTTGCTTCCTGGCCTCCTTGCCTTCCAGCCACACTTCTGTCACTTTGTCTGTCTTGCATTCAGGATTATTTGCCTATCTCTTTACGTGGGATCACATGGGCTACAATGGAAGCTCCTAGAAAAATGCTATGTTTTTGTCACATTCCTTCCCTTCTAGAGCAGTGTCTAGTCCATGCAAACGTTCAAAAATGACACCTATGTAAAGTAAACAAATACATTGATTCATGCATCTGTCAGTGAATTAAATATCAGAAACATCAAATGATTAAAGTAATCCTCTGGAAGCATTTCCAACATCCATCACTTGTGGAGTCCAACATCCATCACTTGTGGAGTCCAACATCCATCACTTGTGGAGTCCAAAAGACACTGATTATGTGATAAACATGGCATTTTAATACACTAATATTTGGCATTCTAAAAGCATAGTTTGAAGGTAGGCAATTAAAATTAATTTTATTCTTAAGTAACAAGTGTGTTAAATTTTATCTTCGAGGTTTCACATCTTATCTAGATAGAGGCAGAACATAGTGGATGGGACCTATGCTTAGAAGAATTCTCTACTCTCTGGCCACTTGAGTCATTTAAATACCTTTTAACAGCCTTTTCGTTTGGTTCTGTTCCGTTTTGCTTCTCATATCACACTTACTGTTTTAAAACCACAAAAACACTTTGGCTAGGAATCAAATACTGAACTATTGAATTAGTCCTTATTAACTTTAAATTCTGGTTCTTTAGAATTTTAACTTGTATTAACAGAGAAAGCAATTTCGCTCAATTGTTTTCATTTAATGTGAAAAAAAATATCATCCCTAAATATAATACTTGCCAGTGTATTTATGTCAATCCTACATACTGTCATTCAGGCAAAAATTTTTAACAACTCAATAAAATGCCACTGATAAATTAGTCAGCTTTCTAAAAACTGAGTAGTTCACAGAAAGACTTATCCCAAAGTGGAAACATGATATGCATAATTTTGTTTCTAAGATATATAGGAAAGTAACAACTTGCTATTTAAAACTTAAGATTTGCCACTTAAGGGGCGCCTGGGTGGCACAGCGCTTAAGCGTCTGCCTTTGGCTCAGGGCGTGATCCTGGCGTTATGGGATCGAGCCCCACATCAGGCTCCTCCTCTATGAGCCTGCTTCTTCCTCTCCCACTCCCCCTGCTTGTGTTCCCTCTCTCACTGGCTGTCTCTATCTCTGTCAAATAAATAAATAAAATCTTTAAAAAAAAAAAAAAGATTTGCCACTTAAAACAATCCTCTGAATTTTCTTGTTTTCAAACATACACTTTAGAGGGTATTTTGGCCTAAAAAAGTAAAAACGTTTGGCATAAAAAGATTCCTCTAACCTTGAATTGTTGAGGTAAAATGTAGAAAATGGATTGATTACAGCCTACAAAGCCTTTTTCTCCCTGCTGAAGAAAAGCTAATGATGAAGACTGTTCTATTTTCTACAGAGGTATTTTCCCTGGACTCTGCCTGCTTACCGTCAGCCATCCTGTTTAATGCCTCAGGTCCCTACCTTCTTAAATGAGTACATTTCCAAAATACACTGGTTAAAAGGCTCACATTTTATTAAGTATCACCCTTGGAAAGGAATTCAAGAATCATGCATTCCGATTTGTCATTTGATGGGTAAACTAGAAACTACAGTTAAATTAAATAAATTAAAGAGTTTGAAATTGTATCATTTTAGGAATTTATTAGTTTCCTGAGGCTACTGTAGCAAATTACTCCAAACCAACTGGCTTAAAACAACAGGAATTTATTCTTTCACAGTTCTAGAGACCAGAAGTCCAAAATCAACAAGTCGACAGAGACACTGTCCCCCTGGGGGCTCTGTCTGGGCAGGCCAACTTTAGCTTCTGGCTGCTGATTTCCTGGACTTGGGGCCACGTGGCTCCCTTTCATCTCCTGTCTTCATATCATCTCCTCTGTGTGTGTATGTCTTTTCTAGATGTTTCTTGCAAGGACACTTGTCACTGGGTTTAGGGTCCATCCAGATAATCCAGGAGGATATCCCTCATAGCCTTAATATGATTACATCTGCAAAACTTGCTCCAAATGAGGGACCACTCACAAGTTCTAGAGAGGAGGACGTGGACATATCTTTGTCAGGGTCACCGTTCAGCCCAGTGCAGATGGGAAGTCTAGGTAGTGACAGTCACAGTCATGTTCCTGCACATCTCTGTAGCAGCTTTACCCCCTCCATGTGCTTTCATATATCTTCTCATTTTATCACAAATCCAACTCCCTCATTTTACACAGACAACGGAAACTGAAAGAATTATCTCAGAGGGGTCAGAAAGCCAATTAATGACAAAACAAGATGACTGCAAATTCACTTTTATTTTTTTTTTCAGTTTGTTTGCTTAACAAATCTACTTACTGGTGCCGATGTGTTGTGTTTTTTTTTTTTTTTTTCTTCTTTATATCTGCAAGTCTATAGTGATCTCCTAGAAGTTTTCCCTTAGCATTTTTGAAACAACTGCTGTTTTTTTAAAAAATTGAATTTTGGTAAAATTTTTATTTATTGATTTATCTATTTATTTATTTATTTTAGAGAGAGAGAGTGTGTGCATGAGGGCTCAGGTGGGGTGGGGGGAGCGGCAGAGGGCGAGGGAGAGGAGAAAGGGACAAGCAGATTCAGTGCTGAGCACAGAGCCCAAGGCAGGACTTGATCCCAGGACCCTGAGAACTTGACATGAGCCTAAATCAAGAGCCGATCGCTTAACCGACTTAGCCACCCAGCTGCACCCCAAATTTTCATCAAAAACAAGAAGGCTGGGCATCCGACTGGCTTAGTCAGCGGAGTGTGTCTTTCCATCTCCGGTCGTGGGTTTGAGCCTCACGTTGATTATAGAGATTACTTAAAACAAATAAAAACTTGAAAAAAAATTAAAACAAGAAGTCACACCATCCATTCATATTAGGAGTAATAGTCCTAGTAATAGGAGTGTATAATAGGCTCTGGCTATGGGCCAGGGGTGACATTTTACATGTGTTACCCTATTTAAGCAAGGTATATACAGTGGTTGAAATCTGGCCCAGCTATCTGATAACCCTGAGTTTGAATTCAGCTGCACCATTTACTCAGAGGGGCCCTTTGATGAGTCAATCAAACTCTCTTATTCTCATTTTCCCAATCCGAAGATTGGAGTTAACCCTTGACCTTCACTCACTGCGTTGTGCTCAGACACAAGAGAAGGTGATACCTCCAGTCCTCAAAAGAGTGTGTGGACCGTATGGCACCCTCCACCCAGGGTGTGTGTTCTTCTGGACAGAAGACACTTTACTTAATACAACTGCCTCATTCAGAATGAGAGATTTTCCTCATTTTTAACTTCTACAGAGGGTGTCTTATATCTGTGTGTGTATGTGTATAATGACATTGATAATAGTTAAATACTTGTTCATACTCTGTATCTTTTTTCTCTCCCCACCATCTTCTCCCTTCCCCCATGACACTCCTTTTCAAACAAGACCACACAAGGAATTTAATTTGGACAATGATCTTTGGAACCAAAGAATGGCTAATAATGCTATCCCAAGGACACAGCAATGGGGTTTTTCATCCTAGAATAAATGCCCCTCCCAAATCAAGAATAGCCAGACATAGGTAAAAACACTTCCCCAATCGGGGCGTGATCCCAGAGTCCTGGGATCGAGCCCCACGTCAGGCTCTTCTGCTGAAAGCCTGCTTGTTCTTCTCCCACTCCCCCTGCTTGTGTTCCCTCTCTCGCTGGCTATCTCTCTCTCTGTCAAATAAATAAATAAAATCTTAAAAAAAAAAAAAAAAACACTTCCCCCAAAATCTCCTGCCTCAACCCTTAACAGAATACCGCATGCACTGGGGAAGTCAAGTCTCTTCGAGTTTCTCTAGCATGAGCAGTCTCAATGGTTCTGCTGAGCGTGCAAGTTGTCATGCAGTTTTTGTCTGTTTTAAAAGGTCCTTAAGAACGAAGTCTCTATAATGTCTAAATAGAGAACCCATTTGAATCTCTTCTCTTTCGTTGAATACATCACTAACACGCCTTCGAACATTTTTAGTTGGTTGGTATGCTTTGCTATGAACAGATTTTGCAAACTGGAAGAAAGGGAAAAAGTAACTCATGATAATGGCAGAGAACATAGCTGTGAGGAAGTCTCCCAGAGGACCTAGAAAAGATCGTGAGAGCTCTATTTCACATAATATCTTTATGGATGGCTGTGAAGAGGGGACAAACTGCTCACTAATTACCCTCATCAGGGGCATGATGCAAACACCATTGGGGGAGATGATAATAAAAAGGAGAATATAAATGCTTAAAGCCCAGAGGAAGAAAAAAAGCCCGGAGTGAAATGGACCTGAAATATATGAGCTAATAAGGCTGGAGAAAAAAAAAGTTCAAAGTTCATAGACGTCTGAAAAACTAGGGTCCGGAAAGGAAAAAACAAAAACAAGCACAATGACATCCCGAAACTGACGTAACATTAAGGGATTATGTGGCTATGTAAAAGGGAGAGAGATTTCAGATGGTTTTAAATCAGAACTCAAAGTAATAAAACTGTGGAAGGAACATTTGGTCAGTTTATCAGCAGAACATTTCCTAGCAGCAAAACCCATTAAGGCGGGGAATAATTTCCCTGGAGAGTCGAAGCCCCTTCATTCGATTAGTTTTAAATTAGACTAGACAAACCACCAGGAAACTAGTCCTGCATTTAATCCATCCTGAGTTGGCAGAGAAAGGCATGCAAGATGATCTAATAAATTAATCCACAATGTATTCCTAAACTTGTATTCAACATGACTAACCACTTGTTTTGTTCATGTTTCCATTTGCCTCCCAGAAACTGAAACTGGCAAATATACATTTGTCAAACTATGTAACACATGGAATGCATTAAGCCCATGCTCCAGGAAGAGCTCTTTATCAGGCACTGAGGCACAGACACTCTCACCCTCTCAGGGCAGAGACAACTGAAGAATAAAAGGTGTCTGAAAGCACAGCTAGAACCGCCTCCCACCACCACTCCCCCAACTCGTGGTGAGCCAAGTCCAAACACCTTCACACAGTTAACAAGGTGCGGCGTTGTCTAGAGCTCACATACTTCAACAGTTTCACCTCCACACGTCCACTGACACTCACCCAAGCCATTCTCGCCTTCTGGCCTTTCAGTATTCAGTGCTCTCTGCTCACTCAGACTGTTAATTCTGCTGCGAGGACATGTCAGTCCTCCATCTACACATCTGGCGAGACGACCATTGTCAGCACTTCCGGTGGAGAGTTTACACCAAACCCGCAGGTATAAATGAGGCACCAGTCTCACAGGCTCCTATGACACCATTCTCTGAACAAAACATTTGTCCACATTATACTGCAATTATCCCCTTGCTTGTCTCTGTCACTGTCTAGACTATAGTTTATGAGGTCCCGTATCACCGTTCTCTTGTCTCCTGTTTTATCACCTTCTAGCTCAGGGTATGACAAGTAAGCATTCTAAAAGCATTTCCTGAATGGATGTAGATAAGCCATCTATTGCCAAAATAATGCTGGGTCACAAACTACCTTAAATTAATGGCTTGCAACAATCATTTATTCATGTTCTTGTGCCTGTTGGTCAGCTGGAAGTTGGCTGATTAAGCAGCTGGACTTGGTTAAACTTGGCACTAAGCTGCAGGCTGGAACTCTATTCCATGTGTTTCTAATCCTTCTTGGATCAATGGGTCAGCCAGGGTGTGTTCTTCTCATTGCAATGACAGAAATGCAAGAGGTGAAAGCATAAATGGGCAATGCGGCCATAGTCCAGACTTAGAACAGCCACAGTAATCTCTACCCATATTCCAGGGACCAAAGCAAGTCACATGGCATCTGCCCAGCATGGTGGGGCAGAAAAATATACACCACTACTGTTGAGAAGTGTGGAGTCACAGGGCAAAGAGAATGATAGTAGGAAAAGTGAAGAATTGAAAACAACAATCAAAACATCAATAATATAAATAAATAATTGTGGTGCAATCAAAAATCAAGTTATAATCATGGTTAATTATTAGCTTCTCCTTCCTGACTTTAATAGAATGCCCACCCAATGAGAAAATCTGATATATTTTATGAATACTCAATAGATTCATTTTCTATATGTATTAAGTAACTAAGAGTAGGTTGTTATATATAATAGAAGATGGTTTTAAGTGCTTAACAAAATGATAAAATCTACTAATAACCATCATTCTGTTTTAGCCCTCTTATGACACAAAACTCACCTGTCATTTGAATTTCACTCCTGTGGAGGCCAGGGAATAGCTCGTGGTGTGTATTTATATTGTCCAGAGAAATAGAAAAAGGAAGGCATTTAGCTAATTGGTTTACTTTTTAAAGTAAGTTGAACCAAATTAAATTTCTTTAATGTGGTTGTCAATAGAGTGATTCTAGGGTTTTATAAGATAACACTAAAAAAAGATTGGAAAATCGCTTTCAAGATTGCTCTGTAGAAGAGACTTGATGAGACTATGGTTCGGTAGAAAGACCACGGGTCCTCACTGGTTCCATTCTACAGAAAACTTACCCATCAAATTAGTTGCAGAATAACACAGAGGTTAATCGCATGATTGGAGATATGAGCCTAAGTCAAGCTTTTCAACTGCTCTACCTCAGAAGATAATAGCTCCATCTACCTGTTATCATTGTGAGGGTTCAATGATAATCAATGAGATTAAAGAGAAAGACTCATATCCTCCTCGTTATTTCTATTCTAGCATGAAGCATAGTGCCTGGCTAATAGTATACCTTTAGGTACTAATCATTAAATGGCTTGGCCATTTATGTTGAAGGTCCATTGAAGTTTCCAATTAGGTTGGTCTTATAATTTATCCTCTAAATAGGGACATTTTTAAAGAGCAAAAAAGAGCACTATTAATAAATATAATGGGACAACAGTCATAAAGCAGATCATTCCAGGCAATCAAGGCATTTTGGAAACCTAGTTCTAGAAAATATATAGTATTTCCTATAAGCTGTAGTTATTTTATGCCCACATGTCAACTCAAACTCAATGAGTCTCAAATTTTGCTACTCCTGCCCTCTCAAAATGTTTTTAGTCAACTTATATCTTTATTGTTCACATATTAATTTTACTATTCCTGAGCCTTAAATCTCAGGAACTTCTACAGAAACATTTTAACTTTCTGTACAACGTAATTTTTTTACCTGAATTGTGTCTTCTCAAAATTCGCATGTTAAACTCCTAAACTCCAATACCTCAGAATGTGATTGAATTTAGAAATGGGAACTTTGAAGAGTTAAGATGAGGTCATATGGGTGGGCTCTAATTCACTATTACTGGTGTTCCTACAAGAGGTTGGGACACAGATGCAAGGAGGGAAGACAGGTGAAGGGAGAGGGAGATGACAGCCCTCTATAAACCAAAGAGAGATCTCTGAAGAAACCAATCCCACAGACACCTTGATCTTGAACTTACAGCCTCCAAGACTATGACAAAATAAATTTCTGTTGCTCAAGCCATCCAGTCCATGGTACTACATATGGCAGCCCTAGGTAGCTAATACAATGGTACATATTCATTATGTGTCTATATTTCTTTGTCGCCACAAAACCCGTGACCTCAACAGATTATTTTTTTAAAGATTTTATTTATTTATTTGAGACACAGAGAGAGAGAGAGAGAGAGAGTGAGCATGAATGAGGGAGGGGCAGAGTAAGAGAGAGAAACAGACTCCTGGCTGAACAGGAACCCTGATGCGGGTCTTGATCCCAGAACCCTGGGATCAGACTCTTAACTGACTGAGCCACCCACGCACCCCAACAGATCGTTTTTCAATCACTACATAACTTTTCCACTAGTCTTGCCTTATCCAGTTTCTCTTCCTTCTGATGCATATTTTAAAATACCCCTATTTTATTCTTAAATAAAACACTTACATTTCCACTACACCTCAAATAATTTCCCCAAGATCAACTTTGAATTCTTCAGACAAAATGTCAACAATCCTGGCAGCCAATCATTTCTTATATTCCATGATACATTCTTTTTGTCATTTAGCACAGGCATCATGCCTGTGTTGTCTGTAGTTTCCGAATCTGTCACTTACTTCTGGTATACCTACTTAGCATTTCATTTTTATCAATTTTCTTAGAATATGTTGATATTCTGTATGATATATTTGGGGGGAAAAGTCTTGATGGGGAAGTAATGCTCACATTGTATTTTCACTACCTCAAAAAGATAAAATATGCCCATATACTTTTTATTTTTTAAGATTTTATACATTAATTTGACAGAGAGAGAGCACAAGAAGGGGGAGTGGGAGAGGGAGAAGCAGGCTTCCCATTGAGCAGGGAGCTGATGTAGGGCTCGATCCCAGGACCCTGGGATCATGACCCAAGGGCAAGGCAGACACTAAATATACTGAGCCACCCGGGAGTCCCACCCATATGCTTTTTAATACCAATAGTTACCTACAGTAGCTATCAGAGTGTTTAGTAAAAGGAAATTTATATCAGAATCAGAACTTATGGGCTGATAGTTCTTCTAAAAATGTTTGATGAATAGTGTTAAGAGAATTATCAGATGTCAGTTTAAAATTTCCTCTAGAAGCTTAAAGTAAGTTGGATTGTATGCAAAAGGATATGAAATTCCTCATACAACAGAGCAATATTGAGAAGATATATTTAGCTCATAGCTTTTTTAACCTGGTATAAGGAGAATTTAATGACTGGTGGTAAAGATGTAAAACATTAGCTGATGTGGTCATGCTTAGTTGTGGGCCTACAGATGCAGTTTTCCTTATCATCTGATAGAATTATTAGTGTAGTAAATTGCATACATTTTCAAAAATATGTAATTGAACTAGTATTTGTATATATACATAAATTACCAATAATGTTATACACTGCTTGATAATAATAACACTAAGTTTGATTTTTATTTTGGTATTTAAAACATTTTCATTTTTTGCCATCATCAAATAATGCATGTTCCCATTTAATTTACGTAATAGCAATAAATGGCAAACACAAGATGAAATAAAATATCATAAAGAATGATTCAATCCACTCAAATATTTGAGGAAACAGATTTTTCACATGATGAATAAATGTTTTCCTTTTGTTGTTTCCTTTTTTTGTTTTTTGTTTTGTTTTGTTTTCTGTTCTGTTTTGGATTTATATCAAGCCAATTAAAAGGATGGCTCTATTTTTCTGACTTCAGGTTTCCATATACATTAATATTAAGGGCTTTCATCTGATTGCTTCAAGAACCCATTGTTTTATTCAAAAAAAGGAAAAATTTAAATCCACATACTCTCAATTAAGTTCATTCTTTTTATTTTTTTAATACCTGTCAATATTCTAAATCCAAAATTCAATTAAGTTTATTTTGCCATTCTCAATTGACAACCTTAATGAGAAAATTGAACAAATTTCTATGATAATGGTTTAAACTACAGGTTGAAATTAGAACATTGGAAAATACATAATAAATGTTAACAAACATATTAACAAAAACAAAGCTAGTATGGTTATATTACTATCAGAAGATATGACTTTTAAGCAGAAAGGAATAATAAAAAAGGTTACTACATAACAATATGATATTTAACCATGAATAGATAGCAATTCTCAACTTTTATGCACCTAATAACATAGTAGTGAAACATGTTCAATACAAAATGAAAAACAGGGTAAAAAAAATAAACAAATCTACCATCTTGGTAGAATAACGTAACTGAACTCTCTGGTAATTGAAAGCTAGAGTAAAATTTATTAAATATAGAGAAAACAAACCATGTAAATGAAATGATTGACTGATGGGGATTACATACAGCTCCATACCAGTAACTTCAGGATATATATTCTGCTCAAGGGCACATGGAACATTTAAAACTTTACTGTTTATTCTGCAATAAGGAAAATATATACAAAATATACAAAATAAAATGGGAAAGAAAGAGATAATCTGTTATTCTTCTTAGATGATACGATTATATATGTGCAAAACCATAGAAACAATCACAAATTATTAGAGTTAATGAGTTTATCAAATTTTGTAGTTACAGAGGTAGTACGACAAAGTCAAATGCATCCTACACATCAGTCATAGTGTGTTACCAGTAGAATTTTAAAGTTTTATCAATAATAACATGAATAAAAAGTGATAAGAAATGAATCAAAGATGTAAAATACATTTATAAAGAAATTAATTGGATTATGCTAAGGAAGACCTAAATAAATGGAGAGTTAGACTGTTGATGAAATAAAAATTGGCCCTTATAATCAATAGAATGAATAGCATCCAAACCAAACACAAGAGTTGGCAGGGGTTGATTTTGGAAAACAGTTAGAAATTTATATTAAAGAACAAAAGCCAAGTATAGCCTTAGCTTTTGAAGAAGCATAAACTGAGGGAGCTTAATATACCAGATAGATGGGCAGGGATAGAAATATGAAAAATAGAGCAGAGATTCCAGAAATAAACTCTTGCAGAGGAGAATATTTTAGTTTATGGCAGAGAAAACAGTTTATACCATAAGAAAAGGGTAAACTTCTTAAAAATTACCTTTGGACAATTGTTTGTACATGTGGGAAAATATTTTTATCTATCTATCTATCTATCTATCTATCATCTTTCTATCATCTATCTGTCTATCCATCTATCTATTCATATCTCTCTGTTTATAGCTATCCATATCTTTGTCTGTACCTATTCTGCATTCATATTCTGCATTCATATTATAATGGGATACTTTCCTCCTATCATACATTAAAACCAATTCCAAGTTTACAAAAGGCTTATCTATAAAATACAAGAAAGAAAAGCTTTCAGTGGAAATTGTAGAAAAGTCACTCTAAGACCCAGAACAGAGGCATTTTTAGACAAGGCACAGAAAGAATATCATAAGGTAAAAGACTAATCGATTCCACTACAAAAGTTACGATAAAAAATGAAAGACGAGTTCAAAGGGAAAGGAGCAATGTGCTTAGCTTACAACTGAGAGCGCATAAAGAATATATAAGAAATCATAAATATACAATGACCCGAACAGAACAATATGAAAATGTAAAAATGACAGCAAAGAAAGACAGCAAAAGGCTTGAGCAGGTATTTAACAACAGAAGAAATGAAACTGGCCCAGATTTATTCATAAAGACAAACTCATTTGTGATAAGGTAAATACAAATTAATATCACAATAAGTTAGGATTTCACACCTGTCAGATTCTAACTATTCTGCTAAAGTATATGTATAATTATAAACTTCTGATGAAAGCGTAAATCAAAGCAATCATTTGGAAAACAATTTAAACTGTTAAGTTGAAGAAGCAAATACTTTCCATGGCAAAGACAGTGGTGTTCACCAAATATTCATCTGCTCCACCGAATTTCCTGCTACTTTTTTTTTTTTTCTAGTGAGCTTTGGGCAAAAAACCCCAGAAGTCACAGGAGATGCACAACCCACTAGCTCTCTCCACTCTTGGGCGGAGCCTTGGTAAGTCTGGGTCTCCGCCTGACTGTGTGAACCCAAACACCATTCCTTTCCTACAGCAGAGTTTATGCACGTGCCAAATAACACTTACTAATGTGAAGTCTCTGATATGTTGTGGTGGTAGTTTTCCTATTGCAAGGGTCTAGCCTATCTTGCCTAAAATACCCTAAACTAACTAATTTCTCCCCTCAGTATATCTCAGAGCAGTGCTTGAAACTGAAGTGTGCAACTTAGTTTTGACTAAAAAGATACAGTAAGTCAAAACTAGCACCCCCTTTTCTTAAAACGAAAGAGAATAGAGTAGAATTTTTTAAAGGTGCATTTTACAATTTTCTTTTGGTTTCAGTTTTACAAACATACATAAAGGCACATTCATGTATACATATACCTATACAAAAATATGTTCATATAATAGTACTGAATAAGGTACATTTTCTAGATTAAAAAATGTGAAAGCCAATGTCTTGGAGAATCTCTACATCTGTGCACCAGAAAATATGTTTCAGAATCTTCATGACACCATAAAAGTAAAATCCTGAGAAAAAAACCCAAGTTCATCTACAATATAGTGGATAAATATCTCAATGGGTATACACGGAATGGAATATAATTCAGATCTAAATATTAATAAAGTATACACAAAATAACAGTGAATCATAGGATCACAATGCTCGAAAAAAACAAAACACAGAATAAATATAAAACCCTACCTACAAAAAATTTAAAAATTTGAAAAACCTAAATAATATATAATTTGGGGAATCTAACATATTTGATAAAAGCAAAAACAAAGGGAAAAGAATGATAAGAACAGTATTTAGAATCTGTTTACCTCTGAATTTTTCTGCATGTGGCGTAAAGATGATGGGATAAGTTAGGAGCCCATAGAGGGTTTCAAAATTAATGCCAATCAATTTTATTAGACTCAAGTTTTCCTTGTAAGAACTCAATATTTAATAACTATAATTTTTAGAAGAATACAAATGTTTTGAAACCCAGTTTTGAAACTTATCAGCTATACAACCATAAGAAATTCAATTCTCTTTGCCTTAATGTATAATGGAATTAATATTACCAACTTTATAGTGAGTTTTATAAAATAATTAGCATTTCCAGTTGATATAATTTCTAATAGATAAACGAACAGATGCTATATTCATTACTTTATAGCAAAAATCTACCCAGATTTTACCCAAGCATTTTAAAGAAGTTTAAAGAAATTTAAAGAAGTTTGTCTTCTCCAGTGAAGCATTTAGGAGAGATGCAGTGTTATAATAGCTATCTAATGGGTGCTGGTCAGAAGAAATACATAAGAAAGAAAGAAGAAATCTCAATCCTAAACATTCCTTAAAGGGCAAAACATACATTATGATAGATTAGGCAGAGCTATAAATGAGGTCCTTTGGTTTTAATAGTTTCATCATTATTGTTCAACATAGTAGTAGAAGTCCTAACCTCAGGGTGCCTGGGTGCCTCAGATGTTTAAGCATCTGCCTTTGGCTCAGGTCATGATCTCCAGGTCCTGGGATCGAACCCCACTTCGGGCTCCCAGCTTAGTGGGGAGTCTGTTTCTCCCTCTGCCTCCCCCCCCCCCGCTTGTGCTCTCTCTGTCTCTCTCTCTCTCAAATGAATACATAATATCTTTAAAAAAAAAAAATAGAAGACCTAACCTCAGCAATCAGACAACAGAAAGAAATAAAAGGCATTCAAATTGGCAAAGAAGAAGTCAAACTGTCTCTCTTCACAAATGATATGATACTTTTGCAAAAACCCAAAAGACTCCAACCCCAAACTACTAGAACTCATACAGCAGTTCAGCAGTGTGGCCGGATACTAAATCAATGCACAGAAATCAGTTGCATTTCTATACACTAACAATGTAACTGAAGAAAGAGAAATTAAGGAATCGATTTCATTTACAATAGCACCAAAAACCATAAGATATCTAGCAATAAACCTAACCAAAGAGGTAGAGGATCTATACTCTAGGAACTACAGAACACTTATGAAAGAAATTAAAGAAGACACCAAGAGATGGAAAAACATTCCACGCTCATGGATTGGAAGAATAAACATTGTTAAAATATCTGTGCTGCCCAGAGCAATCTACACTTTCAACGAATCCTTATTAAAATACCGTTGGCATTTTTCACAGAGCTGGAACAAACAATCCTAAGATGTGTATGGAACCAGAAAAGACCCCAAATTGCCAGGGGAATGTTGAAAAAGAAAATCAAAGCTGGGGACATCACAATGCCTGACTTCAAGCTATATTACAAAGCTATGATGATCAAGACAGCTTGGTACTGACACAAAAACAGACACATAGATCAATGGAACAGAATAGAGGCCCCAGAAATGGACCCTCAATGCTATAGTCTACTAATCTTTGACAAATCAAGAAAGAATATCCAATGGAAAAAAGACAGTCTCTTCAATGATGCTAGGAAAATTGGACAGCCACATGCAGAAGAATGAAACTGGACCATTCTCTTACATCATACACAAAGATAAACTCAAAATGGATGAAAGACCTCAATGTGAGACAGGAATCCATCAAAATCCTAGAAAAGAACACAGGCAGTAACCTCTTCAACATTGGCCACAGCAACTTCTTTTAAGACACATCTCTAAAGGCAAAGGAAACAAAACCAAAAGTGAACTTTTGGAACTTCATGAAGATAAAAAGCTTCTGCACAGCAAAGGAAACAGTCAACAAAACTAAGAGGCAACCCACGGAATAGGAAAAGATATTCAGTAAAGGGCTGGTATCCAAAGCTATAAAGAACTTCTCGAACTTAACACTCAAAAAACATATAATCCAGTCAAGAAATGGGCAGAAGACATAAACAGACACTTCTCCAAAGAAGACATACAAATGACCAACAGACATATGAAAAAATGTTCAACATCACTAGCCATCAGGGAAATACAAATCAAAACCACAATGAGATACCACCTTACACCAGTTAGAATGGCAAAAAATAACAAGACGGGAAACAAGTGTTGGTGAGGATGTGGCGAAAGGAGAACCCTCTTACTCTGTTGGTGGGAATGCAAGCTAGTGCAGCCACTCTGGAAAACAGTATGGAGGTTCATCAAAAAGTTGAAAATAGAGCTACCCTATGACCCAGCAATTGCACTACCAGGCATTTACCCCAAAGATACAAATGTAGTGATCCGAAGTGGCACCTGCACCCCAATGTTCACAGCAGCAATGACCACAATAGCCAAACTATGAAAAGAGCCCAGATGTCCATCGACAGATAAATGGATAAAGAAGATGTGGTTCATATATACGGTGGAATATTACTCAGTCATCAGAAAGGATGACTACCTACAATTTGCATCAACATGGATGGAACTGGAGGGGATTATGCTAAGTGAAATAAGTCAAGCAGAGAAAGGCAATTATCATATGGTTTCACTTATATACGGAACATAAGGAATAGCATGGAGGACCACAGTGGAAGGGAAGGAAACTGAATGGGAAGAAATCAGAGAGGAAGACAAACCATGAGAGACTCTGGACTCCAGGAAACAAACTAAGGGTTACAGAAGGGAGGTGGGTGGGGAGATGGGGTAACCAGGTTATGGGTATTAAGGGTTGTGATGAGCACTGGGTGTTATACATGACTAATGAATCTCTGAACACATCAAAAACTAATGATGTACTATATATGTTGGCTAAATGAACATAATAATAAAAATAAAAGTAAGTATATAAATACACAAATAAATAAACAAATAAATAAATAAAAATAAAAGTTTTTAAGTTGCATAGCAAACGTCAAGAGTACTCAGATATTGTCAGATCACTGGTGCACTTGAAACTAATGTAACATTGTGTGTCAACTATACTTCAATTAAAAAAAAAAGATCACGAGATAAATTCACCATTGAATAAAGTTCTAAATTTAAAAAAGCACTGCACTGTAATAAATATTCATTCTTTTTAATAAAGGAGAATTGATGAAGGTGAAGGAAAACATCTTCTGATTTGAAACTTGCATAAATTTCTATGGCCCACAAGGATTTCTCTAGCAATTTACAGAACTTAGTTTGGTTTCAGACATGTAGAATTTCTTCCTTTTGGCAACCAATGTTTCTATTCTGCAGCTGTCTTATCAGAGTGGCTTGTTCAGTAGAGAACAATGTTTGAACCATGAAACATAGCTAGATTTATCCATTCTATAATGCAAGATTACTTTTTTATGGTGAAGGTAGGGGCTGGGAGCAATATATCTCCATATCCTTGTTTTGACCATATTCTTTCTTTGCCAAGTGAAATTCAAACCATAAGTAAGCACTAGATTTTGGCATGTTATTAAAATGTTGTCAAACTATTCATAACTATGTTTTCATAGTTTATTGCCAACCTTATAAACAATACTTCCACACCCAGTATTTGTAGATAGATTGATCATATGAACAAGTGATTTGCCCGGATGTCACAAGCAATTGGGCATTTGTATTCAAAAGGCAACTGTTTCCACTATTGAAAATTGCTTTTTACATCATATTTTTTTTGTACTTGGGATGAGCAAAGATTCCCCCAAAGCACAATGTTTCCAAATTTTATATGCAGAATGCTATTCTAAATAAGATAAGATATTTAGATATGATATCTTACTGTCCATGTTTAGGTATATAGGTCATTTACTTATTTTAATTTTTAAAAAAATTTTAGAACAGTTTAAGCAGTTTAGAGAAGTTTGAGGTTCGCAGCAATATTGAACAGTAAGTACAGGGACTCCTCATACAGCTTCTGCCCCCGCACACGCATACCTTTCCCATTATCAATATCCTCCAGAGTGGCACATTGGTTACAATTGATAAACCTTGACACATCATGACCCAAAGTTCGCAGTTTACATTAGCGTTCACTCTTGGCATGGTGCATTCTATGACTGCCGGCAAGTATATAATAGCATGTATCTTTCATCCTTATGGTAAGATGCAGATTACTTTTATTGTTCTAAAAATTTTTGTGTTCCACTCATTCATCTCCACTCCCCAACCACCAATGACAATTTTAGTGTTTAAAAAAGTAAATATCATGAGTACCTCTTACAGTAGCTACATTTATAAGAAGAGCAGATCCAGTGGAACTCTATCAGTGGAAGTAATGAGTTGTTGGTGACCTATTTGGCATTGCAGTTCTAGAGAACTGAATGTGTTTACTGGAAAATTCTATATGATAGCAAAAATGTCCATATATAGACAGAAACATTTATAACAGAATTTATTTTTTCTCCTTTCTAGAGAGTTATTATTTAGTACAACCTTTGACGGGAGATTCTGAGTGATGTGTTTGGAAACAAAATATCTGTTCAATGATTCTTCTGAAACTATTGAAAACTAGTTTTGGGAAAAATTTGAAAAGCCATTTGTGGCAGTGGGTAGGTGTGGAAAAAGTGAGGAATAAATGAGTACAATTAATGAAATAAAGTTACAGTATTACTTATCCGATGTACATTTCTCATTTCCCTAAAAATCTTTCAGCTCTGGTCCCACAATGATTTTTTATAGCCCACAAAAAGGCTGTGAATCATTCTCCAGTAAGATCTTCGGACTCTCAGACATTTCTTGCCCTAATACCCCTTACATAGCTTCTCCTATCAACAGGAGTGACATTACAATTTTTGTTCCAGAAAGAAAGGTTGCTTTGCTTTTTTGTTTTGTTTTTTTTTAAGATTTTATTTATTTATTTAAGAAAGAGAGAGAGAGAGTGCACAAGTGGGAGGAGGGGCAGAGGAAGAGGGAGAGGGACAAGCCGACTCCCCACTGAGCAGGGAGCCCAATGAGGAGGCTCCACGCAGGGCCTCAATCCTAGGACCTTAAGGTCATGACCTGAGCTGAAGTCAGACACTTACCCCCCTGAGACACCCAGGTGCCCTGCTTTGCTTTCCAAAGTATAGTATTAAAACAGACGATGTAAGGAGGATGATATTACCTCTTTTAAAGTAAAACTAGAAAATATGGCAATAAAAATAACTCACATTGTTTAGTCTTGAGATGAAATAATCCCCCTTTCCCAGTTTAAGACATATTGTAAATATACCCTACTCAGTTGAGATAAGAGCAATGTCAGAACATTACTTTGCATATAGTTTATTTACTACAAGCAATAAATAAACAGAATTCATGAAAAGATTAACTCAGTGATGTTAGCTCATTAGCTTTTTTCTGGAGGCTCACTAACCCACATTCCCCAAAGCTAATCAAGCCACAAATTTGTTTCCTCCATCTTGCCACTGAATTTTGCAACCTTGTTACTTTATTGCTAAGGGAATCCCAGCAAATTCTCTCCTGCTGTCCTCATCGGAAGGTTTTGATTTAGAAAATCTACGGTGAGGCCCAGAGAGCTGTTTATTTTTAAAAGGTATCCATTTACAACTTCTCTTTTATGTCATCTGTGATGCACATTACCAGACATACATCTCACCCACCATCTTCGTCCTGTTACATTTCTAGTGTTCACACATACTTAATAGTCTTGATTTTTACAGGATAGGATAGAATCAAAGTTTTACCTACAGAAGTCTGGCCTTTACCTCCCTTCTCATCTTCTGTGTTATTACTCTGTAGGACATTTTTTTACTTCAATCATCCCGATCACAAACACTCCTTTCACAGTCTAGCATCCACACCTTTATTCACATTTATCATCAGCCCTCAAATGTCCTCCTCTTCCCTCTCCAATTACCTAAAGTTTATCTAGCCTTTGGATTCCAAATAAAATCCACCCCTCTGACAAATCATTCTCAGATAGTCATGGACCAAAGTGATTCCTCCCTCCCTTTTTTGAACTCTCAATGCCCCTATATATCCCCCTTCTAATTTGTCACTTTCCATACATTGAGATGAATCATCTGGAGTTTTTTTCCCCAAAAATATGTCTCTGATCTACCAAAATGATCAGTAAGAAAATGCTTTTTTATTTCACCAAATGCCTTATATAGTAATTTGCCCAAAGTACATGCCTAATAAGAGGATGTACGTCTAGTCCATCTGTATATCTAGTCCTAGATATGAAGAGATTGAAGTCCCAGATAACTATAAATAAGAAAATCACCCAGCTGGCCTAGGTGTCAGAAAATGTTCTTTTTGCCCTTAAGTTCCTACAGCTTTCACCTACAGCTCCCTGGGAATTAGTTTCTGCCTTTCCAGAATTGCAATATTCCACCAAAAGCCTAGACTGCTCATGCTCCTTATTTTATGCTCTTATTCAATTCTTATAGCCATAAACTCCTGGTCCCTGATTCTTTATTGGGTTTCTAGCTCTTTATTTCTCCGGCTCTGTGCTCTTCTAATCCCCATACGCCAGTGTAGCTTTGACTAATGGCTTAGAACTACCATCTTAAGAGGGTGAGAGATAGTTGGGGGTAGAGAGAGATTGTATGCTCAAAAAAATTGAAAATTGCTGGTGTAAACAAATTTGAAGAGTGTCCTTTTGTTCAGTGTCTCTAATACATGTGTTACGCATCTTACAGAAGAGAATAAGGATGGTAACTTTTCTCAAAATACTGCACAGCTCCCTCCAAACCCTTCGTGATTATCATTTCAGAAAACTCCCATTCCTGGCCACTTTCTGCCTTCCCACTTGTGACTGATGATTAAGTGAAAATTCATGATGTCTGGGCTAAGCTACATCAAATGTGATTCTATAAATAATCTTCAGCTTCCCTACCTACAGATAATTGACCCCTTAAATCACATGGATGTTCTTTTCCATCTAAACAACTCACGAAGTGTTATAATTGATTTAATGACTCACCATGGAAAATTAGATCAACATCATATTTTGAAGATCTACTATGTGAAAAACACTAGGAGATGTGCCAGGAGTATAAGAATAAATAGAACTCAATCTTTGGTCTTGAGGAGTTCACAGATTGCTTGGAGCAGCAGTCTGATAAACAGAGGAGACTTACTATATTGTGGTGAGTGCTATCATCAAAGCAGGAAGAAAAACACTGTACTATGAGAACCCGAGAGTCAGTACCTGGCCCACTGAGTATCCCAGTGATGGTCAGCAGATAACGAGATAATATATGGTAGATTTCTTTTGGCGTTCCTACTCAAGCTAGACTCCTGTTGTCCCCTGCCCTGAGGGCTTCATTCCTGCCACCACACGTACCATGAGATCAATCTTTATAATGGTTAATGACACTGGGGTAGGCTTGTGGTCCAACTGAGCACATCAGCTTTGAATAGAGAGCCTCTAGTGCTGTTTGTGAGAAGTAAATCTGGAAGCTTATATAGATTCAGGGAACAGTAGCATCTTTTTAGCTCAGTCATGATAACTCATCCACAGATGGATTCAAAATCTGGTTCAAAGACAGCATTATGAAATAATCCCAAGCCATAGAGGTAAGCAGCACCCAGGGACTAAATGGTCTCAAAATTAGACAGAGAAGCTGCTGCTACGGACTGAAAGTTTATATCCCCCCCCCCCCAAACTTCATATGTTGAAGCCCTAAGCCCCATCATGGTGTTATCTGGAGGTGGGTCCTTTGGAGGTGATTAGGTCATGAGGGTGCAGTAAATGACATTACTGCCCTTATAAAAGGAATCCCAGAGAGAGCTCCCTTGCCTCTTCCACAATGTGAGGACACAGCAAAAAGTCAGCTATGTACCAGGAAGCAAGCTTTCACCAGACATTGAATCTGCTGGTGACTTAATCCTACACTCCCTAGCCTCCAAAACTCTAAAGGATAAAATGTTTCTTTGTTTAAGCCACCCAGTAAATGGTAATTTGTCATTGGTCCCCAAGCTGACTAATACAGCTACCTCTGATTGTGATGGCTCTTAAAATTCTCAGTACTATCTCTCACAAGAACTGACAATATTTTCTTCACTTAGATTCTATGAAACAGCCTAGAGTGAACCTCCCTTTCCTTGAGCATTTCTGTTCTTTGTAATTTAACAATCACTGGGAAAGACTATGTTGAATAAAATGGTACAGAAAAAAAGTCGAGATGAGTTTGGGTTACAGTAGGGAGAGGGAACAGGAACGGTGGTTCAGGTCTAGAAAAAGTCTACAATGACACCAATTAGTTAGCTATTGGATGGACAAGAATAACCATCTGTTATCTTTCCTCAGTTTGCCTAAGTATCTCCTCTGAAAGGGTCTACAATATACAATATACAATTTGGTATTGAGATAGAAAATACTTAAGAACTCTCATTCTCCACCTGTACCCCCATCCTGAATTAGCAGAACTCCATATAATAGCATTTGATTCAGAACAATGTATAGGACTAGATGATGATATTGTTCACTCTTTTGAAGCCCTGTTGTAGTACTTTCCTCTTATGAACCCAACCATAGCTATACTTATAGGACTGAATACCTCCCTTGGTTTCTCTGTTCAGACCCAAACAGCTGTCTAGCTCTTATTTGCAATATGTGGATTGTATTGAAAGCTTGCATTAATTTACCATTTTTTCCCCAAGAATTGAAACTATTTGACCAGAATTTTGTGCACTCAACCCTCTTTCATGCACTACAGCAGTAAGATATGGCCTCAAACTTCAAAGTAGACCTCCACTCCAATTTCCCTATCATTCTTGTTGTTCCAACTGTTTTCCTTCCTCAACATGTCTTAAAACCCAAGCCTTTATTACATTAGTCTCCTTTAATAAAAGCAAGGATATTTTCTTAGCTTTGGGATTAAATAGATGTTTAATAATAGAAAATTATGTAAATTTTCCATACTTCAGCTCCCATATTTATAAAGCATATGAATAACACATATTATTCAAAGACTGCCATGCCAGTAGAGTTTTCTCTCTTGATCAGTACCCATCATAACAAAATACTTTTTTTCCTTCCTCTCTCAATATTTGTTCCATTCTACCATGTGTGTCTAACACCATACTAAAAAGTTGACATTTATGGATCATTTACTGGGAGCTGAATACTGTTCTAAGTACTAGACAATGGATGAGTCAGAATCAAATCTTGACTACTAGGCACCAGGCTACATGTTTCTAATCATTACACCATACTATCCCTTACTTCAACTGTTCTTACCTACTCTGTTTTGCTCCAAAGACATCACAAAGAACCCCGAGATAGCAGGGGAAAGTTTTGGAAGGTTATAGAAACAGAAAATGAATGCTCAGCCATGTTCCAGTTGAGAGGGTATGTGTGTGTGTGTGTGTGTGTGTGTGTGTGTGTGTGGTTTTCCTCCAGTTAGGATCAAAATAATAATGAGTACCTGAAGGTGTCCCTCACCTTCATCATAAGTTCTTTATCTTGATTTAGTCACATCTTTATAGGTGCACTTTAGTGCCACTACTTACATATAAGGAAAAATCTGATGTTATAATTTCCTTCCTAAAATTCGAATCTCATGCTTTATCCACCAAGACTAAATAAAAGTGGGATGATCATTTCCATCCCCAATTTTATAAGCAAAACATATTTTTGTAAGCGAAATGTTCAGACACCCAAGCTCTGCAAGCTGTATGCATTATAGGCTTAGAAATGGCATCATCTCTTGATTACATCTCTGCCTGTATTTGCACATTTCTCCACGTTTGCTCAACTAAAACTCAGCTCTTGGAAATTTAAGAAATCTCTAGCTCTGAAAGGTTGTGTTCCTTAATTTGTTTTGAACAGTATCATATATATATATATATATATATATAATACATAAGATATGTATATTTACTAAATAAACATTATGGATTATAATGTTGGTTTAAACATTTATGTGAAATTGTCAGAAATGAAGTTCAGATGTAGAGGAGACTTTAAAAATGAACTGTGGGAAATAGAGTGTTGCTTTTCAAAGCATATAAAGTTTCAGTTACGCAGATGAAAAAGTTTTAGAGCTCTGCTGTGCTTACAGTTGTGTTTGTAGTTAACGACACTGTACATTGTGTTTATAGCTAACAATACTGCATACTTAAAATTTGTTAAGAGGGTAGATTTCGTGTTATTTTTTTTTAAGATTTATTTTATTTATTTGACAGAGAGAGAGACAGCCAGAGAGAGAGGGAACAGAAGCAGGGGGAGTGGGAGAGGAAGAAGCAGGCTCCCAGCAGAAGGGCCTGATGCCGGGCTCAATCCCAGGACTCCGGGATCACGCCCTGAGCCGAAGGCAGACGCTTAATGACTGAGCCGCCCAGGTGCCCCAATTTCGTGTTAGTTTTTTAACACAATTTTAAAACAATGAATTGTGTTACCCTTACATTTTGTAAATTTGGGAACTAAGACCCAAAAAAGTTAGGTGACTTTTCCAGTATTAAAGAGCTAATGGCGGGGCGCCTGGGTGGCACAGCAGTTAAGCGTCTGCCTTCGGCTCAGGGCGTGATCCCAGCGTTATGGGATCGAGCCCCACATCAGGCTCTTCTGCTATGAGCCTGCTTCTTCCTCTCCCACTCCCCCTGCTTGTGTTCCCTCTCTCGCTGGCTGTCTCTATCTCTGTCGAATAAATAAATAAAATATTTAAAAAAAAATAAAAATAAAGAGCTAATGGCTCACGAGGCTGAGATAACAGCACACAGTACGTGACCAACATCACACCATGTAGAGCCTGGGCCATCATAGGCAAACAATGCATTATAAGCGTATTATTATTTCCTTGTTCAGTAAGTTTTGTTTCGCACCTCTTTCTTAATACAAAACAACTCAAGATTTCAAAATAGGCCCAGAAATTGGCTTCTGCCTACATAGAAGTTAGCTAACATCATGTCAGTAACAGATGTGCAGAAAGTGATAAGAACGCAGACTTGATGTGCTTGACAGTTGAGATCTTTACTACACCAAACAGCTGGATCAAAGCGGATCAAGAAAAAAAAATTAACTCAAATGTCCAGATGTTTTATACAGATGTCCAAAGGATTAAATGAAAATGTAATTTCCATTCTAATATTTACATTGCCAAAACCATTGAAAAACAATTTTTCAAGCTGTAATAAACTTAGACATATGAAGAAAATGCTGATAAATGATATTTTTTGACATTTTATCAATTTCTTCTTATAAAATGATTTATATAAACCTATATGGAAATATAACAATATATGAGTCCATAAATTGGCCACTCTATTTACTGGAGGAAAAAAATGTGATTTAGAAGAACCAAATGTCCCAAAGTCCTAATTTTGAAATGTGTTGTTTCATTCAGTGGGAGAAAAAGTCATCAAGAACCACCATTGCACATAATTGTGATTACTAATCACCAGGAGAAAATTAGTCATTGCTCAAGAGATGTGACCTTTGAAAACAAAATTATTTGAGAGTAGAATCATTTTAAGAAGACTTAAACTTACACTTTGTACCAAATATTTACGCATAGACCTTTCCATAAAATATCTTGATGAAAGAATTTCTCTAATAAATTAATGGATGTTTTCTTCAATCATTACGGGAGTCAGTATATTAAAAAATCAAAATATTATAGGCAACCTTTATTATTAAATTCCTGGAATTAAAAACCTTCATTTCTTAACCAACTAGAATTGACTATATTATTCCTTTCCTTAGAGTGATCTGATCATTAGGTACCGCAGTGGCCTGTACTCTTGATGGTAAAACGGAGGAAAACTTTATACAGCCAGTTAAAGCCTGACTTTGGGTGACTCTGGTTGAAGAAACCTAAAATCCAGTCATTTGAGGACTCCCACAATCACATTACTACACCCTGTAAACTACAGCCTGCCCCTACTGTCCATTCGTTACAGCTTCTTAAAGAATTAGAGGTCTACGTTGGACAAATCACTTGGGATGCTAAGAGAAACTTCACTTAGCTGAGACAAGAAGCATTTATACTAAAACGAGTCATTTAAACCAGGTTTTGTTTACTTGCTTTCTTTTGTTTTGTAAAATAAAATAAATGTGATAACTTCAGGGATCTTTGAAGTATAAATAACTTATTTTCTTAGGTCTTTATTATTAATAATAAGATCAGGAAAAAATATATTATTTATTCTTTCTCAGTAAACAGTGTAAAGGCTTCAATATTCTTTTTTTTTTTTTTTTTTGAAGATTTTATTTATTCATTCAACAGAGAGAGAGACGGCCAGCGAGAGAGGGAACACGAGCAGGGGGAGTGGGAGAGGAAGAAGCAGGCTCCCAGGAGCCTGAGGTGGGGCTCGATCCCAGAACGCCAGGATCACGCCCTGAGCTGAAGGCAGACGCTTAATGACTGAGCCACCCAGGCGCCCCCAGGCTTCAATATTCTTAAATAAAACTGTGTAAGTCAGTATGATTAAAAGATAACTAATGAAAAGATCCAAGATAACAAAGTAAATGCATCTTTCCTAAACAAACATATGAACATATGTAAACATTCAAACAATTTTGAAGCTAAACATTAACAACACAAATGAAAATAGATTTGAAATAAGAAAAAGCAGTCATTTATAGGATAGTTACTTTAATGAGCTGGATGAATGAAGGAAACATCCAAATAGATATGATGGTGGATTTTCAACTATATTGAATGATAGATCACATCTTGTCTTGGCAGCTGTAGACCTGGTAGCTTATCTGGTTATTTTTTCTCCCATCCAATCTTCTTTCAGGATTAGTATATTTTAGCATCCACTATTATTTTAATAAAATTTAATCAAAAGAGAGGAGCCTGGATGGCTAAGTTGGTTAAGTGTCCGACTCCTGATTGCAGCTCAGGTCATGATCTCAGGGTCATGAGATCAAGCCTCGGGTGGGGCTCCACATTGAGTATGGAGCCTGCTTAAGGTTCTCTCTCTCCGTCTCTCTCTGCCCCCATCCTCCTGTTTACATGTGCTCGAACTCTCTCTCTCTCTCTCAAAAAAAAAAAAAAAAAAAAAACAGAAAAGAAAAAAAGAAAAAACTATTAAAAGAGCAAAATTCACTTATGATTCTACAAAGATATTGAGTTGTTCTTTTGAACCAAACAATTTACTAACATAAAAATATTTAAAAACTTGTGTTTTCATCAGATTGATTTATTTCTTCAGAGGTCTCCTAACCACTTAAAATCCCTTGGTTCCATCAACACAATTCTTCAGTGAATACTGATTGGAAGAAACCAGGTTTCTGGCACCATACAGACTGAAAAAGCAAATGATCACATCAACTAGATGTGTTTTACCCAATTTTTTACCCTTATGTTAAACAGTTCTTGAGTGCATTGAAACAAATTGGCTTTCTTAATATTGACCAGGTATTCTGGGTATAACACTGTGTTTTGGAATCTAAATGTACTTTGAGTTTTCCAAGGATGAAGATTTGTTCACCTTTCTCATCTTGGTATTGAGATTTACCAATAATGACAGTAAGGGAAAGCTGGATTCTAGCCCTGCTTCTAGAACTTTCAAACATGTTAGAAGTTTGCCCTATCTCTGTGAACACTTATGGATTTATGCCTTCAGGAAACCCTTCATAAAGAACCAGTAGTTGGGGTGGCTCAGTCAGTTAAGCGTCTGCCTTTGGCTCAAGTCATGATCCCAGGGAACTGCTCAGTGGAGAGCCTGCTTCTCCCTCTTCTCCCCACTCCTGCTCTGTCTCACTATCTCCATCGCTATCTCTCTCTCTCTCAAATAAATAAACAGAATCTTTAAAAAAAAAAAAAATACCAGTAGCCACAGGATAGGAAAGAGAACATTAAAAGTAGGAGTGATTTTGAATCTTATTGGTCTAAATGACTTCTTCCACATCCCTAAAACAATGCCTGAAATATATGTCATATGATCATATTTCCTTTTTCTTTCTTTTTTTTTAAGAGTTTATTTATTTATTTGACAGAGACAGCGAGAGAGGGTACACAAACAAAGGGAGTGTGAGAGGGAGAAATAGGCTTCCCGCAGAGCAGGGAGTCTGATGTGGGACTCAATCCCAGGACCCTGGGATCATGACCTGAGCCAAAGGCAGATGCTTAACAGCTGAGCGACCCAGGTGCCCCACATTTTCTTTTTTCTAAGTGTTTGGTGTTTTCCAGTACCCTCTCTGTTAAAGATACTACCAGTTATATCACGTCCAATCAACATCCAGAATGTACTACTTACAATATTTTATCAAATTGTTTTATAAAAAGAGTATTACTATTTACAAAGAAGAAAGAAAAGGCTTCAAGACAGGTCATTTTTATCAGGAAAAAAGACTGAGAAATGCCTTTAGAGTTGGACTTGAACAAAGTAAGTACCAGTGTATTGGAAGTAGATTATGCCACAACCCAAGCTGAAGACTTTTGCTACTTCAGAAGCATGGGAAGACCACAGAGTGTTCTGAGCATTTGTGAAGAGAATTCTATCCAACCAGTAAATATTTATTTATTGGAAACATATACACATAATATACACACACATAATACACTCACATCTATCATATTTTAGATGACTGAAATAAATAAATAAATGAAAACAACATAAAACCTATTTTTCAAGAATTTACAACTCTGGATTGGGGAGAGATATTAAATAATCTGTAACAGAGATTTGAACAATGGAAAACACACAAAGAAAAATTAATCCTGCTTGACGAAAATAAAAACATTTTCTAGACACAAAGTAGGATTTGAATTAGAATCTGGAGCAAAAGTATAATCTTGAGAGCAAAAGAAAAAATAAAACAGAACAACATCAACAAAATTACAAACTACTGATGAAACTGGGAAAATTCCAGAGACTGAGGGAGAGGCCCATGAGAAGAATAAGTAGAAATGCAGCTGTAAAGCTGGGCTTGGATTTTGGAAGTGATGGTCCACTCTGTTGAATTTGGATTGAAGAGGATGAGTAAAAAA
>NW_024426552.1:16881792-16904900 GCF_017311325.1 Ursus maritimus
ATATATATATATATATATATCATAAGTTTTATGATTTGATGGAGGTAGGACACAACATAATGAGCTGCTAAGTCCAAAACAATAATTCTACAGGGAATGGAAGTGTATTTGGGGAGAGTAGAGAAGGGTTGGAAAGGACAGAAAATATCAAGGACATGGAGACAAATCAGAAAATTTCTACAGCAGTTCAGGTGAACAAAGCCAGCACCTGGACTGGAGAAAATAAATAAATAAATAAATAAATAAATAAATAAATAAATAAATACGTACATACATACATACATACAAATAGATAAATAAATGTTTAAAAGAAAAACAATCACTTAGAAGCATTAGAATCAGGTGATTCATTGTGAAAGACTATTAACATGTAACTGGACACATAAGTTAAATATTTTGTTAAAATATAGACAGCTTTCCTTTCATTCCTAGCTATAAATTATGAGGTTTTTTGCCTATGATTCTGAAAAGTTATCAACAATTATAAACACAGAACACTACCTATGGAAATGAACACTTCTCTTAGTTTACCATTATTCAAATATGTCATGATTGTGTTCAACAAACCTCATATTGGATCGGCTGTGCTTTTGTGAGCAAAATATAAATGATGAGCTTGGAACATAGACAACATTTTCTCATGCATGGAGTTATTTCACAATCGATAATCCAGTGTGGACTGTTCAAGGACAACACAAGAGCAAAATACTTTCATGCTGAATTGACAGATGACCTAGTGCGTAACTCATAGAAGAGACCACTCAATAATATAAGCACAGAAGTGTGACTTTTAAAGTAATATTCTTTAATCTCTCTTTTGTTGACAGTCCCCTCTTTGGATTTAATTAAACTCCACATTGAACTTAAGCTAGATTTACTTGTTCATTCAGTCAGCAAGTATTGATTGAACGTCTACCGTCTGCCAAGTACTTTGTCCGATCAGAGACACCAGTAAGACACATTCTGGTGAGAGGAGTCAGACAACATGAATTAATAGTTGCAATGCCCAGAGCGATGTCTATCTATAATGAAGAGCATATAGCAACATAAGCAGGTAGGAGAGAGAAGTGTCCAGGGCTGGGTGAAAGATCATTACTATCTAGAGAAAGAAATGTATTTACCCTTGAACTGAGTCTTAAATGACATTGAGGAATAATTCGAGAAGCAGAAAGCAGAAGAAGACTATTTTCAGAGGTAAAGGGGGATAAAGAGGTGGACAGAGATGAGCCTGGAGTTGAAAGCATAGATTTTATTCTGAAAGTAATAACTTTGTGGGAGTATTGCAGGGAGAGAATAGGAAAAATGAATCAGAATGTGTGTGTATCTCATCTCCTATATTTAATCCATGCAATCCTCACAATGTGTAGTCAACATGACATGCCCATTTTGCAGAGGAGAAACCATGGCTCAGGATGGTCAGTAAATTGGCCATTGCCATACAGATTCTAATTACTGGCAGCAGAATGTGAACCGAGATATGTTCCCTCCAAAGTAAGAGGAAAAGGCAGGGAAAACCCAAACAAAACAGAATGGAACTGATGTTGAAATTATCAGTGGGTAGGGTTGGGGGTGATAAATGCAAAGGACCAGTTAACGCCCCACTTGCACCCTCAAATTACCCTCAATATTCCTTCATTTTGGAGTAAAATGGTTTTCCGAGATACTGTGCATTCTGAGGAATTTTCTTGGTATTAAATATGTCTAATCAGGATGTTTGAAAGTAAATCAGGAGACATTTATCTTCATAATGTACTGTCAAAGCATTGAACTGTTGCTATGATTACTTATATGACTGTTGATAATACAATAGCTATCATTAGTACTAGTACTATTACCATTACTAATTCTAATACTGGAATTATGATTACAAGTATATTACAATTACAATTATGATTGCTGATAAGTAGTATCTAACCCTGTCCCAGGTACTTTGAGAATAGGCCTGATTATACAGTTATTTGCTCTTATTGAGGAGATTACATTGTAACAAAGCAATTTTGTAGAAAATTCATCTTTAAAACAAAAATGCAGTAGTGATGGACTAGTCTTTCCCAGGAACCACTCTAAAGATATGCACCTACACGTACACACTCTGGTGAGTTATTCTTGAAACTGCCCATTTATTTAAAGTTACTGCAGAGAAAGTAATTTGTTATCAGATACTATTGTAACATTAGCCTTTGGATTATGCTTCTCTGGATATTATTTATTTTATCATTTAAATACTTCCTTTCTGTGTTTGTTTTTAAAATATTAGATTTTTCTAAAGACTTAAAATATAACATATTTTAAGTTAGTTTAGTAATATCTATAATTTTAAAATAAGAATAATAAAAAAGTACAAAATAAAATCTGTAAAAGAATGTCCTAAGGATTATTAATAGTCAAATAACATACACACATTTTTAAGTAAGTGGGGTTTATATTATGCATATAGTTTTATTTCACTTAATATTATATTAAGTTTGCCAAGCTTGCTTAAGATTTTCTTTGAAAGTTTAGCTTTCAGTGATGACATAATTTGCTCTCTTAAAACATGTCTAACCATTTTTCTGGTTTTGGACATTAAAGTTGTTCACAAAATATTTCCATAATGCTGTGAAAATCACTATGGTACTTAAATGTCTGTCCCGATCTCTGATGATTTTTGTATTCTTCTTTACTAAAAGTAAATAGTTGATAGGATATGAATATTTTAAAGGATCTTACTATATATAACATATATTATGTGCCACTGTAATGAAAAAAATGTCAGTTTGATAAAAATGAAATAGCATTATCTTGTTTTATCGCATTTATAAAGGTGAAACACTTTTTGGTAATTATCAATCCCTAGTGCTCTTTTGTTAATTGCCATAAGGCAAATTACAGACAGGCAGTGTAGCCTATTGATTACAAACTTTGACTTGAGGGCCAGATGTCCTAGATTCAAATCCCTGCTCTGCTAGTAACTTATTCTGTGACTTTCGGCAAATTATTAGTCTCTTTGCATCTGAGGTTTGTGTTTTGTTTTTGCTTTTACCCCTCTAATATGTGGAAGAAAATATTGTATCTACATCAATGGGGTTGAGATGATGAAAAGCTTTAATACACATAAAATACTTAGAACATGAATGGACACCTACTAAATGATCAATAAATATTATTATTACATGTGCTTAATACTTTTCTTTTCATTAAGTCATTTTTCCATTTTGATTGAAATTCTTTATGTATTACAAATAATAAAATTTGTCCCACATATCTGTTGCAAAGATTTTTTTGTTTGTTTGCCTTTTAAATAATGTTATTTGAGATCCTTAACACTACATTTCAGGCAGTCACATTCATTAAGGAAACAAAGACATTTGACCTCTCATTTCTTTTCTAGCTCACTGTTCATTGTAGATGCCTCTAAACTGCTCTCAAAACATATCCCACTTTTCCTAAAGACTGCAACTACAAAGTATACAAGGCATGTAGGTAGAGTTTCAATATGTTGACTTTGGGTGAAGTCATATTTCGGGGGGCTGGGGTGTGGTTAAATTATTTATTTATTTTTAGGGGTTAATTTTTTTTTGAAACAACAAAGATTCAGGGCCTTTTATAATTCAGACACAATCATTAGACTCATGAAATGGACATTTTACTAAACTAACCAAATGGGTTTGATATGTTTTAAATAAGACAGAGCTATGTAACATAATGATTTACTGACCAGTCAGAGGCCTCTTGGGGCACGTCTTGGACCCACTCAGATTCCTCTTGCTTCTCCTAAGCTCTGCAGTGGAGCCCAACTCTGAGGGGGCTTGCCCACCCCTTGCCACAGAGGTTCACGAATAATTTGACTAGGGTACAACCTAGTCAAATGCCTAGTACAACCTATGGCATCTTATCCCATGGCCACTGAACATTTCCCCCTTCCTCCTTCTGCCAGAATTGCTAGAGAAGGATCACCTAGAAGGTAAATCTGACCAATTGGATATGGAAACCCACAGGCTATCTCCTCTTCCCTTTCTTTTCCCATTTGGGCCGCCATAACAGAATCACCGTAAACTGGGTAGCTTGCAAACAACAGAACTTTATTCTTCACAGTTCTGGAGGCTGAAGTCCAACACCAGGATGCCAGTGTGATTGAGTTCTGGTGAGACCTCTCTTCCTGGTTGCAGATTGCTGACTTCTCCTTGTGTCCTCACATGGCAGAGTATGGAGAGGAAAGAGAGCTCTCTCTTGACTCTTCCAAAGGCACTAATCCCATCATGGGGACTTCCCCCTCATGAACTCATCTAATCCTAATTACATCATCTAATTATCTCCTCAAGTCCCCACCTCCTAGTACCATCACATTGGGGAGTACAGTTTCAACATATGAATTTGGGGGGAACACACTCAGTCTGAAATATCCCCATCCCACCACGGACTGTCCTGAGAAACAGAAGGCCCTATGATTTCTTGGCCAATAGTTCTGATAGATCAAGACATTCATCCTTACTCGAAGCAGTGGATAGCTAATAGCATATCCTTCTTTGCTCTCCTTCCTTCCTTGCCTTTCTGTTCTTTCCCCCCACCTTCACTTCCCTTGGATTGCACTCTCTAATAAAATAGTGGCACACAAATTCAGAGAACCCAAGACATCAGTGAGCTAAAAGGAAAATCTTGGCAGAACAAGAAATAGCATTCTCGGTGTAATCCTATTTCAGCAAAATTATATGTTAATGATTTTGGTGTCCAAGTCACTGCCATACTTCTGTGATGTATGTAGTGTCTTTTGTCAAAATACAGCACCAAGTCATAGAATTAAAATAAACATAGAGTGACAACCTGAAATCTTCATCACAAAAGATATAGGTAAACTTATTAAAATAGTCTCTTACAGGCTGGGTTGTCAGATATGTACTCTCCTGGACTGTTTTGTTTTGGGCTTCAGCAATGCTTCTAGTTTTTTGTTTTGTATTGTTTTTCCTTTTTACAAAGAAACTAAAATATCGTTTTTTGATACTTCTTAAGTAACCTAAACTGCCAAAAAAGCAATGACTTCATGAAAACATGGGGATATACGATAATTAAGTAATTAAAAAATATAATTGCCCTTTCTTTTTAACAAAACTAAGGTAAAAAATCATTTTTATAATAACATAAAGTATAGATTGTTCTTAACTTAAGGTTTAAATAAAATATTCAGCTGGAAAAATAGAGAATACACCTTTTCTAAAAAGTTGCATAAAGAAGTGTATGAGAGAAAACATTTGGTCAAAAAGTAATTTCATTTTCAAGCTTTCATAGAATCATAAAAAGTTTTCCCTTGAAATGTTGCTTTGTAAATTATATTTTCTGTGATAAATATTTGAAAAGGCTTGCTTTTCTTATAGCTAGTGATATTTAATAAATAAAAAATAATTAAGAGACTAGATATTTAAGAGAATTAAAGTAAGTGAAATTATAATGTGTAAATCTGAAAGATTTGGGTATTTTCTCTGTAGTTAGGAACGGATGGGTGGAGCTGAAGCACAAGACAAACTATTGCCCAGGGCAAGAGGAATAAAATTCAGAGAGCCGTTCATGAACATTACAATACCTTTATTATAATCTGTGGTATTTTTCTTCTGTAGGAGGTATTGTAACATAATCTTCTTTTTCTGAAACACTGCTGTGTAGGGGGTGATTTGGTGTGACAACAACAACAAAAAAGGGGGGGCGTATACTGCCATTGCAAGGCAAAGTGACAAAGGAACTTTGAAGAAGTTATTGAAATTCATTGAATCTCAGTTTCCTACTTTTTAAGACAGGGGTAAACAAAAACTAGACCAGAGGAATTTCTACATGATTGTAAAAAATAATCAAACAACATTTATTAAGTTATCAGATAATGGAAGAGTCAATTATGTGAATCTTCCATCCTCTTACAGAAGAACCTCTCGAGTATGAAAGTGGTATACACAGCATGGTCACTCACTGTATGTAGTAAGCACATTTGATCAGCATGAGATTGAAATAAAACGACTCAAGCATTATGTTATTTTTCCTGCTTTTTCCCTGTAGAGCGTGCTGTCTTAGACACCCCTTGTGTCCTGCCCCACCCCACGTAGGTCACCTTTTCCTCCAGTCATTGCTGCAGCCACCAGTTTTGCACCAGTGTGATCTGGCAACACTTCCTCTCAGTGGCAATGCATGCCTTGAACCTTTGCCCTTGAGCAACTTGGGTTTACAGGAGAGCTAATGCCCTGGGGGGGCCATCTTTGATAAACGGAAACAGGTGTCCACAGGTTCATGTTCCCTAATGGCAGTGAGCAATACAGTGGACAATTCCTTGAGAGGACAATTCTGAGGCACATTCTAAAGAGCACCTCAGAAGTACCCGGCAGGACGCAAGCCCAGTTGCACACTGTGGTATCAGCTCAAGAATGTCTCCTGGCTTGGCTTTGACTCCTTCTCTCCTTTCACTTTCCCCAATCACAAGCCAATAAAAATTACCTGCATACAAGCCCTTATTTCAGGCTCTTCTTTGGGGCGAGTAGGATGGAGGAAATCCAGGGTAAAGAGAAGCCACTGGGGGATTAATTAAAACCCGTTAATAGGATGGGGACACATAGTATCCAAAAGGGAAAGAAACACAGTTACTTTGCCAACATATAGTAATAGTAGTAAAAAATTTTAATACATTTAAGATTTGCTAATTTCAGTAATTTAGACAAAAATTCAAATGGAACATTCAAGTTCATGAAAGCTACTGCTTTTCTAAACAATGAAGGCAACTTATGTCCAAGTGGTCATCTTCTAAGCGTGAAAGCTGTCTGTTGTTTTTCAATATATACGAATGGAATGAAGCCAGGACATTGAGGAGTTTTGGAATTTCCTTACTGCTTTGCTTGGCAGAAATTCCTAGTGCAATTTGAATTCACCTAACTGCAGTTTATACTTTATCTTTTACATAAATCATGTACAGAGTTTCAGAAGTACATGAACTATTGAAAAACACTGATGCCTTTCCCACAAAACTTTCAATATTACAACTGCTCAGCTGTTTTTTTTTTTTCCTCCTTTCTCTTTAATTCTCAGGAGATAAGGGGATTTGAACAACTAACACTATGGATTATATTTATATTTTATATATTATATTTTTAGTGTTTTTCCACAACAATGAAAGTATTTTCTTTTATCATTTTTGTTACAAGTCTCATTTAAATTTTTCCCCATTTTTGCCTTCCGACCATATGTAATTAATGACCCAGAACACTTTTGAAAGCAGTTTCTGAGTATGAAGTCCTCAGAATGTAGAACCCAGGAGTCACGTATGGGCAACTCCCAGTTTGCCATTGTACTTGGTCTATGATGGGGAGGCCTTCTGGAAGATGTGCAGTGTACAACCTTCATAGCCACTTCTCCCAATGTGCTTCCCACCTGCTCCATTCTATATATCTTACCACAAAATAAAAATCACAAATCCTCAACTAGCACTTATGATGGCAGTCAATACTCTGGTCTTTACAAACATCAGCTCCATGAATCTTCTTTAACCCCCTAAGAGGTTATAAAACTAAGGTAGAGAGGAATCAGATAGCGTTCCAAGATTACACATTTAGTAAGTTCGGGAGTTTTGGGGATTCACCTCCCAGCTGTTCAGCCCTGTGTCTGTGCTCTTAACCACTACAATATGTTTTCTCTTGATGAAGCTAAACTCCTTGCCAGGGTAAGAGACATGTAACTGCTGTGGCACAATCAAAAGACCATGTAGCAGATACACAGAGAAGCCCCTTTAGAGAGAAGCAATGGCAGCGCAGCCACTGTCCTAGAGTAACAATCGATGGCTCTTTGACACCTCCACGACATCATACGTGGAAAAAGAGTGAAAATAGTGGAAAGGATTCCCATACTGTGAAAATAGCATGAGAGGCTGGGATGCCAAGAAGATTGTTGACATTTTGATCACTATGTAGACTTACACAACTATGTCTAGATATCAGCCATGCCATGAAATGCAGGCCACCCGAATTTGATGAGATACTTCTAAAATGTGGCAGGAATGGGGAGTAATTTTACAACTTATATTTATTGTGGGGATTTGTAATACATCTCCTCCCCTATCTTAGAGTGAACTCTTATTTAAGACACACTGGCGGTAGGGTCCTTTTGTTATATTCTGCTGTTCTGCACGAGCAGATCTTGTTTAGGATGTGACTGTGCCATTACTGTTGAACCTTGAAAGGACCACCCAATGTAAATTTCAGCTACAAACAAAAGCATAACTGAATTAAGTAGACTCACACTCTGCCAGGTTCCTGGGGAGGTAGAGATACTCAGTTAAAATGATAGAATAAATAAACTCTTCCCTTCAAATGAGTCACGTCTCATTAATAAACAATAAAACATGGAAGAAAAATTTCAGATAAGGGATATAATCCTTTTAATCTTTTAAAGGAGAAAGCTTGGTCTGCTAAGCTCTACCAGACAAAGTCAATGTGGTGAAAGATAGACCGTGCTAACGTTTGTTTATTTTTTAGCGTGTATCTGCATAGCCTTTTAGTTAAATAAGAATTTGGTTTGAAATAAAAAATCAGTCACATAAGGATTCTGCAGGGGACACCAAGAAATTCCATCAAAGATTTTGGAAAATGGGGATAAGTTCTCTAGTTGTACTTATGTATACAACTAGAAATAGTGATATAAATCAAGAAACATAGAAATGTATATATACATATGTGTATGTGTATATGCATGTGTATATGTGTGTATGTGTACATATATACATATGCATATATAATTTTCACCTGAATAGAAATCTTAAATATACTTATAAAGTCAATTTTCATTCATGGAATATATGTTGTTCATTTTCATTATGTTTTATATATTATTTTAAATTATATTTACATACTACTTTGTTATATTTGGTATTCCATTTTAACTTGAAAATGCTTAAAAATAAGATATTCGAGTATAAAATTTCTACTCTTTTTTTAGGAGGTTAGAAGGAGAGAGAGAACCTCAAGCAGGTTCCACACCCAGTGCAGAGCCTAATGTGGGGCTTGATCTCACAACCCTGAGATTATGACCTGAGCCAAAATCAAGAGTCAGATGCTTAACTGACTGAGCCACCCAGGCACCCCAAATTTCTCTTCTTTTTTAAGCACAGTTTTATGGCAGTATTTCTAAAGTATGCCTGCCCACCTGTGTAGTCACATTAAGGATAAACCAAAGATTAATATCTTCTTCATTTTCATATATATATATATATATATGAGATAAACCAAAGGATAAACCAAAGATTAATACCTTCTTCATTTTCATATATATATATATGTATATATATTTATATATTTTGTATATATATTTTTATATATATATATATATATATTTTATACCAAACATTGGCTTACTCAATATAGAGAAATATCCGAGATATCATACTAACAATAATAGAATTTAAATTGTGTTTTGAATTTGGTATAGAATGGTATTTTATGGGTGCATCCATCCTTTTCATTTGACAAGTGTTTATTGAACACCTCGTTATATACAATATACAATTTTGGAAAGGCTTGGAGATTCCAAACATTCAGACACAGATACTGCTAGTTAGGGTCTAAAAGAAAAGAATATGCATGTCTCCAAATAGCTATAAAACCAATTAAAAGGCAATATAGTTATCCAGCTATATATGGTTGAAGATGTACCCTGTGCTAGGCAAAGTTATAGACATTCTGTCAACAGCACTAAAAAAGCAGACAAAAATCCCTATTGTAATGGAGATGAGATTATTGTTGGAAAGACCAGAAAATAAACAAAATATATAAATAAAATGTGTAGTAGGTTTTATGATAGTAAGTGCTATGGATAACAAAATATAAAAAGAGTGACAGAGAAAGAAGTTGGAATTTTCAATGCAGTCTTGAGGGGAGGCTTTTCCTTTTGAGTCAACACTGTTGCTCTGATCAGAGTAGAATGCACTCTATAGGGACAGGGGAAGGAGCAGAGATCAGTTATTGTAATAACTCAAGATATAGGTAATGATAGCTTAGACCAGGAGGATAGAAGTGGAGGTGCTGAGGATTGGTTGGATTCTGAATATGTTTTGAAGATGAAACCAACAGGATATATTAATGGACTCAATGCAAAGTATTAGAGAAACAGAAGTCAAGGCTAACTCCTAGTTTTTGGCCTAAATAATTAGAAGAACAGAGTAGTCATTTTTAGTAGAACATTTTTTAATGTTTAAGGGGGAAAAGAGAGAGAGAGAGAGAGAGAGAGAGAGAATGGTCAAAGGGTAAAGGTGTGTGAGACTGAGGGCATGAAAAGATAACAGTGATCCATTTTATTTGTCCAGAGCCAGTACAGTCAATCTATTGATTGCTAGAATGAGGCGGTAACAATTTAGTAGGCACAGGAATAGGGGATTAAAAGATGAGCAGTTTTTCTTTTTTTAAGAGAATGGAAAGACTAGTCACGGATAGGGAGAATATATTTGCAAAACATATCTGAAAAGAACTTGTATCTAATATATACAAAGAACTCTTAACATTCAATAATAAGAAAACAAACAACCTAGAAAAAGATCTGGACACCTCACCAAAAAGATACACAGGTGGCAAACAAGCACAGGAAAGATGCTTAATAAAATGCATCATTAGAAAATTACAGATTAAAACAACACACCATTCTATGACCAAACTCAAAACGGAATTCAGATCTTGTTATTATTAATCTGATATCTTATTGAGTAAATCAACATAATTTGTCATAACAAAATTGCAAATTAAAACAATAGTGAAATGCCACTACATGTCTATTAGGAAGACTAAAATTTTAAGAGAGTGACAGCACCAAATACCGTCAAGAATGCAGAGCAGTAAGAACTCATATGTGGAACATACGGAATAGAGAGGAGGACCTCAGGGGAATGGAGGGAAAACTGAATAGTAAGAAATCAGAAAGGGAGACAAACCATGAGAGACTCTGGACTCCGGGAAACAAACTGAAGGTTACAGAAGAGAGGGGGTGGGGGGATGGAGTAAACGGGTAATGGGTATTAAGGAGGGCACATATTGGGTTGAGCACTGGGTGTTATACGCAACTAATGAATTGTTGAACACTACAACAAAGACTTATGATGTACTATATGCTGGCTAACTGAACATAATAAAAAAAAATTAAGAAGTTAAAAAAAAAGAACTCCCATTCATTGCTGGTGGTAATTCAAGATGGTATAGTCATTTTGGAAGATGGTTCTTACCAGGCAAAATAGAGTCTTACTACACTATCTAAAATCTGTGCTTCTCTGTCTTTACCCAACCAATCTGAAAATTTATGTCACCACAAAAACCTCCACACGAATGTTTATAGGAACTCCAATCATGATTGTTCCCAAACTGGGAGCAACCAAGATGTCTTTCATAGGTGCATGAGTAAACTAACTTTGGTATACCCATACAATGAAATATAATTCAGTGATAAAAAGAAAGAAGCTATCAAGCCATGAAATACCATGAAATAAACTTAACTGCATATTGCTAAGTGAAAAAAGCCATTCTAAAAGGTACTCTATGATTCCAATTGTGTGATATTCCAGAAAAGGCAAAGATAAAGAGACCATTAAAATAACAGTGGTTTTCCAGGCTCCAGGGAAAAAGAAGAAAGACTATATAGAGAAAGCACAGGAGATTTTGAGGGTAATGAAACTATGCCATGTGATAACTGCAATGGTGGATATATGAAATGCATTTGTCAATATCCATTGAACTATGAAACATACAGAGTGAACCTTAATATAAACTCTGTTCATCAGACATTAGTTAGTAATGTATCAATATTGGTTCATTAATATATCCAAATACACCAAATAATGCAAGATATATAAGCGGAACTGTTGGGAGACTGAGTTATATGAGAAATCTCTAAACTGCTAAATTTTTCTGTAAATCTACAAATGTTATAAAAGTTAATCAATTAAAAAAAAAGTAAACAGATTTTTGATGTGTATAATCAACCTGATATTTCTAGCAATAACTGAACTACCAGAAAACAAAACAAAAAAAAATAGATTTAAAAAAACATTTGAGAGCCATTTACATAAACTATTAAATAAAGCCAAGAAATTTGAAAAGATTTTCAACACAAAAGCCAAAAAAGAAAAGCATCAAAAAAAAAAAAGATCTTCTGTATCATTTTCCCCCCAAAACTTGCCCAATAACTACTTGGGGCAGTGGTACTTGTTAAAAATAACTATTTCCAGGTCTGTCCAAAACTCATTGTATCCATCCAGGGACTGGCCTAGGAAGTTTTGCTTGGTTTTGTTTTTGTTGTTGTTGTTGCTGCTGCTGTTGTTGTTTTGTAGCCTAGGAAGTTTTATTTTCAGCAGCAGCCAGAAGTAGCTTTTTGTCTTCAGGCGAGATGGCAAACGATCTCTCTACACATGCCCTGAAGAAAGAGCAAGATGCCCTAGAAAAGGGAATTGATAGTATAGAATCAAAAAATTCAGGAAAAATAAATGTACTCCCACTGAATGTATTTATTGAAAATGAGATGGAACAGAGTCTCTACACTTGGACTTTGTCAAAAGAGGGAAGGAGAAGAAGCCTGGAAGCTTCCAATGAAGGATGGAAGTAGAAGCCCGTGGATGAGGAAGATAAGTAAAGGAAAAGAAGAGGCACTACCTCCCAAGACATGGAGGAGAAGATATGGACCGTTTCTGAAATGGGGTGAAGGGAGGCCTCTTTTTCTTGTTTATCTTATTTGTAGTGGGTCACAAGTTGCTGAGTGGGGCTGGGTGGTACAGAGGACTTGCCAAGAGGGGAGGAAATCCGGAATTTGTTCCGCGGGTAGTTTGTCAGCCATGAGAACCTAGATGACTCTGAACAGGAAAAAAAACAAAGAAAAGTGGAATGGGACTGTTGCACTATCTCTGCAATTTTACTGTTGTCTCTGCCTCCTGAATACAAGAGACAGGGATGAGGAAATCTAAGGTTATGATAAAAGCACACACCATGAAATTAGTTTAAAGGAGAAGCTTTATCAATCAGTGCTTTTGCATCAGGAGCCAATTTTGCATGGACTGAAGAGAAAGGAGGAACAGGTAAAGTACTGAAAGCTTTGATGGAAGCAAAAATAAATTCTTTAATAGCAGGAGAGAGCAAGAGGTAAGAAATGAGAGGACACTGTTGGAGGGGATTTGCCACTTCCATTTTTTTAAAGATTTATTTATTTATTTATTTATTTAAGAGCAAGATAGAGTTGGGGAGAGGGGCAGAGAGAGAGAATCTCAAGCAGACTTCCCACTGAAAAAAGAGCCTGATGGATGGCTCAGTTCCATGACCCTGAGTTCATGACCTGAGCCGAAATCAAGAGTCGGATGCTTAACCGACGGAGCTATCCAGGCGACCCTTGCCACTTACATTTTGATTAAGACTTACCCAATCCCAGGGAATATTAACATATTTCAAATAGGTGCAGGCTCACCTGTGCTCTGAATCAAGGTGAACCAAATCCAGCAATATATCAGGACCTCTTTTCCCATTAGACAATAAGATGGTATTCCCAAATTTTGTGTCCTCTTTCTATGAATGTATAGACCAGATTCCTGGGTATCTAAGACAGCATCAACCTGCAGCCTCCCTATTGAAACGCAGCCATCTGTGACCTCTTCTGCTTAAAGGGCTTTCTACCTATGACCCCTGGTCCTCCAGTTCTCTGACAGAGCTGAGCCCGGAACTACCACCTAATTTCCCCCCAGTCACCTCCCCAAGGGAGGACCTGCTTCTGCTTCCTTCCCATCACAGCAGATGTATCTCCTTGACTTCCAACTAAAACACAGATCCTACTGTGTCCATCTTTGATATCCATCACCATGCTTTGCTGCCAAACTTTACAACAGGTTCCTTAGATACTAACAACTAAATATAAAGGGAGTTTCTCAATTTCCTTTGGACTAATCCTTTTTATATAAGGCTCTTTCCTGCAGGAAATTTAAGGAGTTTTTCTCCTTTCTTTGCTTTATTTTCCCTAAGTTTTATTCTTTATATTACCTACCTCTGCCTCCTTAGTCCCTTAGTGTCTGAGTGTGCTGTGTGGTCAAAGTAACATCACTCATTATTTGAAAATGTTTATTAAGCACCTACTATATGCTTGGTACTGAGCATTTGAGGAATACACCACTTTAAAAAACAAAGAGCAAGTTTCTGTTCCCAGTGACCTCATATTTTCAGTGAGAGGAAGCACAAAGCAAACAAGATATACGATGACACAGTGCAATTAGTGTTTTAAAGAAAATTACAGGTGGGGGGGCGCCTGGGTGGCTCAGTCATTAAGCTTCTGCCTTCAGCTCAGGGCGTGATCCCAGTGTTATGGGATCAAGCCCCATATCAGGTTCCTCCGCTGGCAGGCTGCTTCTTCCTCTCCCACTCCCCTTGCTTGTGTTCCCTCTCTCTGGCTGTCTCTCTCTGTCAAATAAATAAAAATAAAAAATCTTAAAAAAAAAAAAAAAGAAAGAAAATTACAGGTGGGTATAAGGGTTAGGAAGTCCTGTAGGTGGGGAGCTAGTGTTTAAACAGCATGGTCAAAAAATGATAAAGTGACATTTTAGCAGAAATCTAAAGAAAGTATGGGAGTTAGTCTTTTCATTTAAATTCCTAGCAGGGCTCATCATTCAAATAATCGAATAAAGGAGTTCTAAGAGATGACAAAATGTAGTCTGTAGTCTTGCCTGTAGGGAAATGCAAATGATGACAGGAGCTTAAAAAGTTTTGAAACAAAAAAAAGCAATGGATTTTGAAGTCTCTCAAGCTGATAATAGAACAAGCCATCAGGAAGAAGATAGAGAACCGATAGTAACGTCATCACTCAATTTGGAAACAGCTCTGGAGGTCAAGTGTGTGACAGTAGTTCCTTGTATAAAGAAATTCTTTGTTGTTATCATTTTTATTAGTATAATCGCACATTTTGGATGGACGTATGAATTCACCATCAATACAATTCACTTCTATTAACCTAAAACAACTGGACCATCAACTTGTCCTTCTAGTTCAATGAACATAACTAGTGTTTTTGAGTAAAAAATGAGATTTTGATCAGCCATCCCACATACTGGCGTTCGGATTCTCTCCTGCACAAAAGCACCACATCTAAGGGGTTGCCGTTCCCACTGAGAACTTATTCTCATTCAGAAAATATGAAGCCAGAGGCTGAGATTCCAAGTCTGCTGGCTAAGTCCCAGGTTAGCGCAGCAGAGCCCTACGTCATAAATCCCCACGGGCACACACCCAGCCATGCACACAGTTGAGGAAGCCCAATGGCACACAAAGGCATGCAAGGCTGCTTGTTGACCCTGCTTCTAGCATCCACTGAAATCCCTTCTCTAGCATCTCTGCTGCCCTAGCCTGACATAAACCTAGCATGGTCACCCCTAATGGGGGGCGGGAGAGCGTATGTGGCAACAGGTGCTCATGCAGCCGGTTGTGTGTAGGCTTCCTCTAGAGCATGTGGGAGGCTGCTGAAGTATAGAAGGGGCCTGCGCCCAGCAGCCAGGCCTACTGCCCAGTAGCAACGCTACCCTGAGGGGAGGCAGCATTCTAAAGGACGGCTTCATACCTTATTTAACATTAAACAGATATTTTAGTATTATATATCTAGTATTTTTCAGCAAGTTGTCATTTGAGTCAATCTACATATTGGCATAATTTTTCATTTTTTTCTTGCCTTTGGAATCCAAATACAGTGCAGAATTCCTTTATCTGAGAGAATTTACACCAATATCATAAATCATTCCATTTGACTCTTACAGCAATCACATGAAATAAATACAAGCATAAATACAACCATAATCCTCATTTTACATATATATACACATACATACATACATACATACATAAAGCAAGCTTTAAGTTCAGTGATATGGGCCCCCAATCATGGAGTTTGTATTTGATGGAGTCAGAATTTGAATCCAGATCATTGGGTCTGCAGACCCCAAGTGTTTGACCACATAGGCAACCTGACCTTATTATGCAGACCCCGTCCTGTAAGAGCAAGCCTATTGCACAACGCACTTGCAGATTACATGTCAACTGCAATTAACATTAAGATGCTTGGAAACATCAAATCCATGTCAAAATGGCTCAACTTCATTGGTAAGCATTAGATGAGCTGAGCGATGATGTTTCTTTTACTTCAGTGCAGATTACATCAAAAGCAACTCACCACTTCTGCTGAAAATCACATTATAATTAGTACTGCTGGATCTTAAATCTAAAAACTTCTTAACCTCGCAAGCAATAATGTATAGATATGTCCCCTCCCCTCATAAACTCATAGTTGGCTTTCAAAATAGCATGACATACTTAAATAATTCTACTGCCAAAGTCTTGAAAAGAATAGTGTGATACACATATATAGCATTCACTAGTTTTTATTTCAGTAGACATGTGGGAATCCACCAAATATTTGCTTGAAGAAAGACGCTTTTGATATGAAACCCCTTTCCCTCAACATATTAGATTCTTGATTTAATGCCTAAAGTAGTAAACCATAAAGGGATATAAAAAGCAGAGAGAAAGTAAGTTCATTGTTATAGAGAATTAAGCACATATATGTAATGTTATTTTTACAAGGCATAAAAAATGTTCATAAAATGCATTCTGTCACCCACACTTCTCCAAGTCCTAGAAAAGTGCAATGCAGCGGTATTTTTTATATTTCTTAAATATAGATTCTTTTGGAATTTAAGTATCAAACAGAAGAAATTACATCACCTAATCCTTCCTCTCAGATTTTTATTTCTTTACCTAGTGAAATAGAAGTTATTTCCAACTTTAAAACCTGAATTATTTTCAAGCCCAGCTGTTAAAGATTATAGGTAAACTCCTGTAAAACCAGCTTATATTGGCTTTATGTTGGCAACCCGAGTTGACAGAAATAATATAACACATTTTTGGATTTACAGTGCAAAACACAAACTGGACTACAGTAGTACACACAGGTATAATAAATATTAATGGTAACTCTCATTTTCTAAGTCTTTAGCTATTTAACAATGTTATCTACCTACTTATAATTGTTTGGCAAATCACACACATAAAAGAATGGGTGCAAAAGCAGTTCATTTCAATTATTTCAGGTTTAGTGGTGAAAAACAAGCCACCCTATGTATTTCAAGCAGATGTAAGTAATAAAGTGACTTGGGTACTTAGAAATCTTTGAAAGGGCTGGAGTATTTACCCTGCTCAGGGCTCCCAGAAATAACTCTCAGAACATGGAACTGACTCTCCATGGAGCCAGCACTTAGCCAGTCTGGCCACCAGGGAACCACACGTGCAGTATGTTCACTCACAGGCTATCACGGTACCAATCCAGAGATCTGGGACCTGGACTCAGGAAAATGACGCAAATCTCGGTAAAGAATCTAGCTCATTTGTAAACTCCTAGTTGCACAGTTACCTGGGAAATGTAAATGCTAATTTTCTAGCCCTTGGTAATAGATCTTGGGTTGGACTCCAACATCTAGCACAACTTTAAGGTCTAGTTTTGGACTGAATTAAGAAAATAATTTTTTTTATTTTTTAAAAAAAGTGTTATTTATTTTTTTGACAGAGAGAGAGAGGGTACAACCAGTGAGGGGGAGAGGCAGAAGGAGAGGGAGAGGGAGAAGCAGACTCCCCACGGAACAGGGAACCCGATGCAGGACCCTGGGATCATGACCTGAGCCAAAGGCAGATGCTTACTTGACTGAGCCACCCAGGCAGCCCAGGATATAAATACTTTTTTTAAATGTAAACTAAACAAAATCATAATTATGGGTACCCACTAATAAACAAATAATAAAACCCCTGGAACTGATGCCTTAATATCTCTAACTAAACACACAGTTTCATGATTCTATTAAATTGGCAACTCTACACAGGTTTATCAGCCATTTCTAGTACCCCAAAGTATAGATTTAAAAATTCACAGGGGGCAAAGAGGGTCAGTTGTTATGCAAAGGCCAAAAGATTGTTGGCAACTTATGAATAACAGGGAAGCCCCTGCCTCAGGGTCTACATAAAAAGTCACGTTCAACATAAACTTTGGTAGTGAGAAATCATAAAGGGAATAATAACCAAATGGATCAGTGAAACAAATTATTTAAAATGACAATTTCACTATGGAAATTCTCATTCGATCTATCAATGAGAATTGTCAACATTGCACTAAGATAGCAAGCGTAGCATAGTCTAGGTGGCTTGTCAGAAAAGCAAAGCATAAAACACAGCCAACGTGCTGAGTGTAAGGTCTCATGGCATTCAGAAAGTGACAAATTTCTAAGAAAAGATACAAAGTAATAAGTCTATCATAAGCCCATTATAATAATCTTTGTTTTCTTAATTAGAACGTTAAGTGTGCTATTTTTAATGGGGCTGTTTCCGGTAAAATTAAATAAAATTATACCAGAAACATGGATTGTGATAGGATTATTTTAGTGACCTCTCATATAGTTGTATGAAGACAAGAGGCAAAATGACCTATTTCCATGTTTTTTCTTATTTATCTTCCTCTTTGGGTTCTTATGGTGTTTTTGTTCATTTGTTTCTGTTTTTGTTTTTCTTTTTATCCCTTGCTCTATTACACACACACACACACAAAACCTAAACATATATTTGGAATAGAATTTCTCACTGTATATTTTTAATCTGCATCAGCAAACTGGTCAATAGTTTCAAATGCTGAGAGGATTTTTTTCCTAGCACGTTATTCAGTTCACATGTGTGGTCAAATGATCCAAAACTTCCTGATGTCCACAATGGTCCACTCAGCAAATACATCTGATATCTTAAATGAAAACATTGTTTTGTCCAAACTCCACAATCTTGGATGTACCCAGTACAGCTGATGAGCAGTGAAAGTTGGAGAGTAGCATTGTTGAATATTGGAGCTTGGCTAGAAATCTGAGTCTGGAACTGCCATTTATTTTAATTTCAGTGACCAAATTAACAGTCAGAAATGTCAGTTTTATAAAATAACTCATCTCGTCATTGAAAAGCAAAAGAAAACAGAAAGCATAAACGGTATTTTAAAGTGGAAAATACAATAAGCATATTTGTGTAACTAGTCTTTATTGTCCAAGAACTACAAAAACACATTTGTCAAGAGAGCTGAGTGGGCCCATTAATGACCATCTTGTCAACTAATCCTAGAGTAGGGGGAAAACACTGTTGAAAAGCTCATTTCCTTATCTCTGGAAAATGAAGTCAATGGACTTGGCTCTAAGCATATGAATAAAAATAACTACCACTTATCAAGTGCCCACCATTTATATTGTGCTATAAATATGTTTGGTAAGCGTTTACTGCAATGTTACGAGATGGGCCTTATCATACTCACTTTGCAGATGAAGGACCCATAGTGCTGCCAAGCTCAGCCCTGAACCTCGAGCACACACCAGTGACGTCATGGCCAGAATGTGACCTCCAGCTGGACGGCTCAGAAGTTTGTTCACCATACGCCACTCCCTTTCTTAGTTTGTATTCTAATGATACCACTCCAGAATGAAGGCCTTTCTGTGTACCTTTTCTGAATGCTGCTAATTAGTCCCCCAAAGTAGCACCAGTCAAAGTTGCCTCAGGGCTTCAGATAACTTCAAGTCAGAAAGTGTCCCCTCGGGCTTCACAACAAAATAAAACAAAATGAAATTTAAGTTAAAGTAAATTAAAATTAAAATGAGAAAGGCCATTAAAATAATTATTTGGAAAATAAGGTAGAAAACCAAAGCAAATGCTAAAGCTGGAAAGACTAAGAGTTTGAAGCTGCATAGGGAAAAAAATTACACTTAAATCCAGAGGTGATAGTTAAAATTTTTCAGCATTGATTTGACACAGGTGCTGACCCATCAGAATGATTAATGGATTTAAGACATTACTAGAAGTAGACTGGCAGAACGCAGTAAATAAAAGGGTTCTTGGGCTCTAATTTGTTTCTTCCCCTTGGTTCAAGGTTGTGTGACCTTGAACATTTTAGTGAACCCAGTGATCTTCAGTTTACTCATATCTAAAATACGGAAAATAAGACCACGTCCAATACATTCCTATAGAGATGTCTTGGCAGTTTCATGAACTAGTACGGGTCAGTGCTTGCACAGACTCTCTCCTACCATGTTAGCTCCTACTATTATTATTAAGGGGCAGTAACAGAAAGACTTAGTAAACAAAATTAGGAATAAAGTTTTGAGAGCCCTAATAAGTATGTAAAATGGATTAATGACTACAGCCCAGTAAATAAAAGTAACATCACTACTTAAATCAATATATAAAACTAAAATTAGTAACACTAGGCCTGTTGGCATAACTTCTCTATCTCCCTTCCTCGTTCAAGATCTTTCAGGATCTCCATCTCTACAAGTTTTCATAAAGTATTTGAAAATTTATTTTACTTGGGTTGTGAATAATACATTGATAGAAGAAGGCATTTCTCCATTGTTTCTTTCTCTAGAACTGATGATTCAATTCTTTTCCAAATAAGTGATGCAGACTAATCTCCTTGGCCTCTCAGTTTCATAATCCCACATCCTCTTTTCTGAATTCTGTCATGATCCCAGAGATTCTAGAAGCTTAAATGCTTAACAAGAAAAATAAATATTTGTGTTAAGTGCCTATCATTTATATTATGCTATAAATAGGTTGTAGCAAGCCTTTACAACAACACTGCAAGATTGACCTTACCGTGCATGTTTGGCAGATGAAGAATTTTGCAGGTGAACAATTGTTTGGTAATGCTCTCCTTGAGGATGAAGTATTTAGAGAAATGGGGGGAGGATGGGTGGTCTTTGGAGACAAACCAACGGTAGTCACCAAAAGTAATCTTAGCCATGCCACCTGCTAGTTAAGGCAAGTTCTTCGATCTCTTTTTGTCTCTTTCATCAATAAAATTCAAGCAGTCTTGGCCCCATCCATAGAATGTAATGGCTTACTTAAGAAGGCATACTAACTCTCTTTCTCACTTTACAGCTAATAAAATTAGAATTCGAATCCAAGTTCCAAATACATTTCCCAAAACTTATTGTTATTACCTCGATTTTTTTAAATGCTATCTGTTTTATCTTCCTTCTAGTATTACCAGATTGAGCAAATATAAATACAGGATATTCAGTTTAACTTGCACTTCAGACAAACAATTATTTTTTTCAGTATAAGTATGTCCCAAATATTGCACGGGACATGCTTATACTTAAAAAAAAGTTTACCATCCTGTATTTTATTCAACAAGTTTCCTCCATTTTTGTCTAATTATTCCAAAGAAGAATAATTTGAAATTTGGTGCACATTGCTTTGTCATAAATTGGGGTTGAAAAAATGGAAAATTCTATTGCTGTGAAGTCAAATGTTACAACAAAAAAATTTCACTAAATTGGATAAGACTGATTTTAAGTCATATACCATGAAATTCTATTTATTTACTTAAGTCTACAGAGTATGACATCTCCCTTTCCTTCCTCTCACAAAAGAGAAACACTTTAAAATGTTAATGAAAGTAAAAATTATTTTTTAAAGTGACCTTTCAAATAGTTGACTGTGGACACTGATTTTATTTTTACAAAATACATCAGTTGAGTTTGTCAGATTATTTTATTTGATGTTTGAGTGATTTTTTTTTTTTTTTTTTTTTTTTTTTTTTTTTGTGTTTTTGTTTTTTTTTTTTTTTTTTTTTTTTTTTTTTTAGCGTGGGAGAATGATAGGATTTGATAGCACAATGCCAAACATTCAACAACAGGGAGGCAGTCCTGCCAAAGAAGTTAAATTTTTCATAGTCCTTGAGTACTTGAACTGCTTTTCTGAACTATTTCTAAAAAATAGCCCCATTTTAGAGCTATCTTAAGCAACAATACAACAATACACAGGAATTGTATCCATAGACTTTAAGGCACACAATTAAATCATTCAAAGAATTTCATTAGCAATGAATGTTATAAATAGAAAATATATTTATTACCAAATTACCTTGGAAGGTAGAGGTGGGAGTTGATCAGTAGTCTGGAGCCAAAGAGCTGGCCAAGGGGGCAGAGATGTTTGGCATCTGGGAACACTCTCTGGGGATTTCCACAGATTTAGGGAAAGATTGCTCTTCATGGAGCAAGGCAGAAAATGAGGCCGAAATATTGGTCTTTGACAGTTAAAGGTATATGGAATCTTATAAAAAGGGACACCTTCCCCAGAAGATTAATCTAGAAAGCAATCTTTGCTAATATATTCACTGGCAATACTCATCCAACCACTAATAAATATAGTAACGGTAAGGTGGGTGAGTGGTATAGGTGATTAGTTATTTGCATGAAAGTTTATTGTCTGTCTTCCTATGTATTCTTAAACTTCTGGACATGGTTTACACCAGGAAAACCATCTATATATTTTATAGTCATCTTACTCTATCAGAGTTCCAGCTTCCACAACCTACAAAAAGAACTTATCTTATGGGGATATTAGGAGATTTAAGGAGGTACCACTTCTAAGGTGCTAGCATGGTCCCCAACACATGGAAGACACTCCATGGTGCATTTCCCTCATCTTCCTTCAGTTTCTATCACTTACTTGCTCTGTTAATTTGATCAAGTCACTTCAGTTTTATAATTCTTGGTTTTATCAAAGGAATGGAAGCAAACTTTCTCTTAGCACCCTTCATGTTCGAATACTTTATTATGACGGCAGAGGGAATCTTGAGAAGATATGTACTCTACTTGTGAATTCACTGCCATAAGTAAAATTCCATTCCATTGCAAAACCCAAAATTATCACTATGTGAAGTTTAATGATTTTCACTGAAACAAGTATTAAAATAAGACATGAAACATTTGAGTTTAGAAATAAAAGAAAAAGATAAATGACAAAAGTGGTATTTATTTTGCTCACACATTCCTCTAATATAAACACAAGAAAGAAAGTGCTGTAATTACCTAATTTTTCCTCTGGTTGCAGATTTACAGAAAGACATTTCAGTAAAAAGAATGTGTAAAGGGGAAAATTGTTGAATTACTCACATCATAGCTATGAGCCCTATAAACTCTAAGCAGAACTTAGAAAAGCAAGTTGCATCATTTAATATATGAAAATCAAAACAACAACAAAAGTCAAACCAAATACCAATAAAATATATCAAAATCTAACTCAGTAGCTCAAAACTAATAA